>NW_004754897.1:686565-691350 GCF_000188695.1 Salpingoeca rosetta | reverse complement strand
AGTAGCCTTCATGCCCAGAAGAAGCAGAAGGACAGCTGCCAGGAGGCCTCAGAGAGACAAGAGTAGGAGTGCGTATCTGCTTGGCTGCTTGATGTTCTTGATGTCCTGGGAAGACTGGTGCTGAAATGGATGTGCGATGTATATTCGTGGTTTGTGTTGAGAGGGAAGTGTTGTTGGATGGATGAGTGGCTGTATTGAACGTGCCCGATGGTGTGAGCCAAAGAACTGAGCCAACGCACGCAACGTGGACGGAACACGAAAGAAAGGTCAAAGCACCAATAGAAGAGAAAGGAACAGCTGCTGCAGTGGAAGAGCAGCAGCTTCAGGATGCGCCACACCCACACACACACACACACACACACACATCACGGCTCACCGCTTGATGTGGAGCTTGTTCTCCTTACTCGGGTACTTGGTCGGGTGCACCTGAACATCATCGCAGATGAGGCAATGGCGTCAGCATAACACGACTGCACACAAACGCCACCACCCGACCCCAAGCAACCGCCACCACCACCTCACTCCAAAGCAAACAAGTCGCCCCACAGCCAGCCCACCTTGCAGACGCATGCGTAGAGGTTGGCGGCGGCAATCAGAAACTCCTTGTGCAACGGATTCTGCGGATCAAACTCGAGCGCCTCGGGGAAGATCTTGTGGTCTTTGTGGCCAGCACACGCGAGGGTGCGGAGCAATGGAACGAGGCAAACACGCGATCAGTTGCGGTGTGGATGGTGCTGCCAGAGCGAACACACACACACATACACGCACACACACACACACACAAACACAGACACACACACGCACGCACACACACACACGCACGCACACACACACACACGAGTCCTCACCTGACCAGAAGGGCTCTCCACTCTTGGTCTTTGCGTCTGCGGGGAAGGTGGCGATGAGGTCCAGAATGACGTCGCGGAAAAACGCGTGAAAGTCGCGCCACGCCAGCGACACTCACGTCTCCATCGTCGGCTTCTCTTGCAGCTGAGGCATAACACGCGCCAGCTGTAGTGGTGGTGGTGGTGGTGTGAACCCTCATCACCAGGAAAGGGCGTGTCATCACAAACCTCCATCACATCCATCACACATCCATCACACAACTACCACACGCTGCCACCTTCAACAACAACAACAAACACCAGCACCTGTGCGGCGAGGTCCTTGATGGCCTTGAGCGTGTCCACGCCGCGTTCGAGGGCGCCAATCCGCTCGTGCTGCTCAATCTTCGTCTGCAGCCCCGAGATGAAGCCCTCAGGGTCCTCCAGGAACTGCTGCAGCTGCGACGCAGGGCTCACAAACAGGTCCCCGAACTTGGCCCGCGCCCCACTCGATGAGGTGCGGGAAGCTGCGCAGCGTGCACATGGGAATGCCGCCACCTGAGAACAGAAAAAGAAGATGAAAGAAGATGTTGAGTGGCGGTGAGACGATGGGGCTGGATAGGATGCAAACGACCGTGTAAGCTTCTCAAATGCACACACGCACGTGTACACAGCACACATACCTGCTTCTGCGTCGCCGCCGTCGCTGTATGAGTTGATGGTGTGCGGCACAATGACGTCGACGTTGGCGCCCGTGCCCATCGTCCCGCTGGCTTCTCGTACAGCACACACTTGCTGTCAACAGGTTGTGTGATATTGTATGTCGAGGGGGGTTCGTGTGTATGGATCAAGATAGTAGGTGAGTGTGCATACAGTCGAGTTGAAATCCCATCAATCGACATGTTGTCTACACACACACACACACACACACACACACACACACACACACACACACACACACACACACACACACACACACACACACACACACACACACAAACTATCTAGTCACCTTCGTGAAAATTTTAAAAAATGGGGGGGAGGGGGCTGTTACGGCCGCTGATTTCTGAAGATTCCCTGGGGCAAAAACCCCTTTCTTTTACACCCCCCTTCGTGATGGTGATGGCCATGAGGGTTAGGGAGGGAAGTTGAAGCCGAAGTCAAAAGTTTAGCATGCGCAGTGCGTCACCACCTTCAATTCACCATGGCACCATCTTGCTTGATACACGATTTGGAAACACACGGTGTTACGCACACGCACGCTCACACATGCGCACATGCACAAGTACGCACTCACCTCAGGGCAGCTGGTATAACAGGGGAAGATGATGATGCTCTCAAGTGGCACGCCCCTGGTGTCTGTATCTCACCATGCCGCAGTGCATGGCCTGGTCAATCGAGGTTGTGTGTGTGAGTGAGTGTGTGTGTGAGTGTGTGTGAGAGTGAGTGAGAGAGAAGCACATTGCCATTGCTATGCGCTGTGTCTCGTCTGCGACAACACGAACACGTGATGTTGATGATGATGGTGCGGTTCACAATGTTTGTTGACGAAAGGAAACAACTCATCAAAGCACACACACACACACACACACACACACATGCGCGTGTGGAAGAACAAACAAACCTGTGTGGTGGTGTTGGTGGCATTTCTTTTGTCGCTGTCTGCAGTGATGCAGATGATGGGCAGTGGCGGACGAGGAAAGCAACCACAGCAACCAAAGAACATCAACACAAGCTGGTTGTACAAAGGACAGCAGATACACAAGCGAGAAGACAGCTGCACCACAGCAACCACACACACACACACACACATGTGAGTAAGAAAGGTGATGAAGTGAAGGACAACATCACAACCATTGCCAACAACACCTGCTTCATCAGCACAGTGAGGTGAGCGCAAGCCAACAACCATGACTGGAACATGCGAGCGACACTTTGGCTTGTTCACCTGTCGTTGATGTGCACCCTTGGTACGCCAGCCTTGCTTGGTGTGGGTGTCACGACGCAATGCGCTCGTCCGTCATTGCCCCCTCCCACCACAAACACACACAGCACACACACACACACACACACACACACACACACACACATACACACACATCCACACACACACACACACACACACACACACACACACACACACACACACACAGCCGTCGTTGGCGCCGGCCATCCTCGACACATTCTCAAATCTCAAGTGCGAACACTGATGTTGGTGGTGTTGTTGATGATGCTGTGTATCTGCGGAGTGATCCTCAGCCACCATGTTCTTGGATTGCGACGCAGCCATTCCACCATCATCCCTCACCCATCTCCCCCCCACCCACACACACACACACCACGACCACCCTCATCCACACCCTTGCTGTGCAGTGTGGCGCCGGTACGCCTGTGCCAGATCTGCGACCACGTGTTGAGCCAGCTTGGATCGTACAGCCCAGAGTGCCTTCAGTCGTCATCAAGTTTCTCATGCAGCAAGGTGGCGCTGTTGTTGAGGGGAGTGGCAGATGTTGCCGCAGTGTGTGACAGTGTGTGATTGCGATCTCACACGCGCCCGCCTGCACGTGTCACTGTGGCTTGTTCTCTCGCAGCCGATCCCTCATATGCCTTCGCACACACACACACACACACACACACACACACACACACACACACACACACACACAACACACACACTCACACACATGCACGTTGATGTTCAGCGGATGGAATGGATGATGTGAATGCGCTGACAGCGAACATGCAACACCAACAACGGGGCGACGATCACCATGTGCTTGTGTGTGGTGGATGCCATCAAGAACGGGCTGGCATTTGATGCGCGCATTGCAAAGGCGTGGCTGCGGCCAACTCAAGACGACCACGGCCCAGCCAATCACCGCCCTCGATCTGCTTGTGCTGTTGCTGCTTTACCAAGCACCAGAACGCCCACCGCCGCGGCGCAGAGACCACCGTCATCAAGCTTGCAAGCACGGGCCGGCTCATCGCCGCCATGGCCGCTGCCACGTTTGCCAGACACACGCGCGCGTTCTTGATGTGCTTCAAGTCGATTGTGCACATGGCGGACATCCTGAGCCAGCGGCAGGGGGCCGCGTGCCGCGACCTCGCCTTAACGGCCGGAGGTGGTCGGGGCCCTGGTGGCGCACATTGGCACGGGGCAGGCACAGGAGGTGGACGCAGCCATGCCTGTGCTGCTACTGTCGCTGGCCACAGACCACCCGAAGCTGCTGCACCCATTTGCGCTCATGCTGAACGGCATCCTGGACTGCCTGAGCACCCTGCACTTCATCCACATTCTGCAGCTCTTCTGTGTCCTGACCACGCTCATGTCTGACCGCAAGCGCACCGCCGCCGCAGGCCTCAGCATTGATGACGAGAACGAGGATGGTGGGTGAGATTGTGTTTGAGTGTGTGTGTGTGTGTGTGCGGATGAACGTGTGTGTGAGTGTGTGTGTGAACTTGCATTGGGGAATTAAGTCTGTCCTTCCATGAAGAGCGTCTCTCACCCTTCTCACTCAACCACCACTACCACCACCACCACCACCACCACCATTCCTTCTCCATTGCACCCCGTGTACGGCAGCTGTCTCAATCGAATGAAGAGCTGAAACGCATCAACACCATCGCCGCCGCCACCGTCACCCACACCTGGCTCGCTCTTGCCAACGACGCAGGCATCTCCATCGACGGTGCGTGCGTGCGTTCATGCGTGCGTGCGTTTGCGCCCTTGTCTGCACCCTTGTTTGCGGTTCACCTGAGTCCCCCGTGTGTACCTGTCGTGCTCCTTCTCATCCATCACTCACCCGTCTCCTCGCCTGTCCAACAGGCGACCATCTCTCCTCACTGTTGCAGGCATTGCACTTCATCTATGTCGACAAGTGTGTTCAGCTGACATGCTCCGTTGCCACAACGCCTCCTCGTCCACGCCCAGTCATTTGCCCTTCTATCGTGGCGTCGTTTC
>NW_004754897.1:683376-686459 GCF_000188695.1 Salpingoeca rosetta | reverse complement strand
CCACAGCCGTATGGGTTCAGGTCGCTCGCCGACCCCGGCAGGCACGTGTGGAGGGAGCCGGGGACCCCAAGTGCACGTTTACAGCACAACAACACCCTCAACACGATTGTGGTTTGCGCAGGTGGACGGGTGCACCCCACACGCGGGAGGTGTGCTCCAACTTCTCGCCTGAGTACACGCGCGCGCGCGAGGTGGGCAAGGACACGCACGTGGTCGTCAACGAGAAGACGCTGCAGGCGCCGTTCGAGACGGAGCTGCAGCTGCTGTCAGGGATTGCCGCCGTGTTTGCGGACACAGTGCGCAGAAAGACCGACGTGGCATTTCTCCGCACGTGCAGGGTTGCGGAAGCACGCTGCCGGGACGCGCCTCTTCACGTTCCTGATGGCGCTGCAGCCCATTTGTATGGTGGGACCTGTCGCTGGGGAGGGGCGACCTGAACCCGGAGGAGGGAGACGGTGGTGGAGGTGCAGCACGAGAGTTGGGCGCATCGCCGATTGGCGTGGGCCTGCAGCGACGACTTGCTGTTCCGCACGGTCATGGATGGACAACGAGTACAGGCTGGCGACCCAGCCCTCCGACAAAGCTGCTGGGCGTCGTGCACGCTGAACGGCCGAACCCGCCGCCTGCAGATACTGTTGCAGTCCAACGTGCTGACGGAGCCACTTTTCCACCGGCCGCACCTGGAGCTGCTGATGGGCAAGGCGGACGTATCCGCGTGGATGGGTTGGGGAACACGACCTGTTTGGTTGACGTGTGGTGTGGAAGGTTGTATGCTCGTTGCTTATCAGCCGGTTGGATTGCATGAAGAGTTGACTAAAGTGTGAAACAAGCAATGTCAAACAAGTAAAAGCAAGGGGAAAGCATGTATGTGAAGGAAAGAACGACAACACACGCAAACCCTCACTTCTGACACACGCTCTTCACGCAGGAGTAGATGCAGAGGAAAGGCAAAGCAGCAACAAGACATGGACAACAAAGCACAAGCACAGCCCAGTCCTGGCTGGTCATGTTGTCGTCACCGCCGCTTCCTTCTTGCTGCTTCTGCTCGTTCTCTTCCTCGCCCAGGGCGCCGCCAGTGCGTGCACCGCCGTCAACGGGCTCGTCGTTGCCGCGAATGCGCCGCAGTTCGCGCTCCGCGTCGCGCGTGTCTGGGTGGTCTGGGCCGACCGTGCTTGTGTAACCGTCGAGGGCCCGCTGCATGTAGGCGCAGGCCTGCTCCTTGTCACCGCGCTTGTCGTGCAGCAGGCCAATGTTGAAGTACGACATGGCCGTGCTCGGGTGCTTCTCGCCAAGAGTCTCCACGAAGGCAGCGAGGGCCTTCTCGTAAAACGCAATCGCCTTGTCGTACTCGCCCTTGTTGTTGTAGGCGCTGCCGAGGTTGTTGTACGTCATTGCCGTGCTCGGGTGCTTCTCGCCCAACGTCTCCACGTAGATGGCGAGCGCCTTCTCATAAAACGCAATCGCCCTGTCGTAGTCGCCCTTGCTGTAGTAGGCGCTGCCGAGGTTGTTGAAGGTGCTCGCTGTGCTTGGGTGCTTCTCGCCCAGCGTCTCCCCCTTGATGGCGAGCGCCTTCTCGTACTGCTCAATCGCTCTGTCGAAGTCGCCCTTGTTCCTGTAGGCGATGCCGAGGTTGTTGTAGGTGTTGGCTGTTCTTGGGTGCTTCTCCCCAAGCGCCTCAACCGTGATGGCGAGGGCCTTCTCGTACAGCTGGATGGCTCTGTCGTACTCGCCCTTGTCGGCGTACGCGTTGCCGAGGTTGTTGTACGACACCGCCACGTTCCTCCCCTTCTCCCCCTCAGTGCGGAGGTAAATCGGCAGCGCTGTCTCGTAGTAGGCAACGGCGCGATCGTGCTCGCCAAAGTCGTTCAGCACCGACCCAACGTTGAGGCACAGCCCCGCGAAGGCGGCAGTGCTGTCCTCGCCTCGAGCTCGCATGGCTTCGACGGCGCCCACCGCCTTTTGCAAGCACCACGCGCGCAGCTGGTCCTTCACGGCCTGGTTGACTGCGCCGAAGCCACCCGCCCACGACTCGATCGCCGTGAAGATCATGTGTTTGTCGTGCGGGTTGAAGGCGTCGGCTCGCTCTGCCTGCACGCGCACCAGCGTGTCTGTCACGGCTTTGTAGCTGTCGCGAATGGCGTTCTCGAGTGCCTGTTCTTCGCTGTTGGGTAGTTGGATGGTGACCTCTGTGCCCTCGTTGCTGATGCCGCAGAAGATCTCCCACAAACACCACGCGCGCGTCAGTGGCACGGGGTCTCGCCACGGCATGAGCACCAGCAGCACATGGCCAATGTTGGCAATCGACTGCTTGAACGTCGTGCTCCACCTGGGTGTTGAGAAAGGGAAAGGGGGAGAGGAAAGGATCGAGGGAAGAGGAAGACAGGGAGGAAAGGGGAAGGGGTTGCAGTTTCGTGAGGGAACAGTGTGCGTGTGTCTGTGTGCGTGGTGGCAATGGTTGCTGAAGAGCGCAAGTATCACACACACACACACACACACACACACACACACACACACACACACACACACACACACACACACACACACACACACACACACACACACACACACACACAAAACGCACCACTCTGGTGGAAGGTTGGCCGTGACGTTGGCGTTTTGGTTGTTCATGAAGAGGTCAAACCAGAAAAACACTGGCTGGGCGTCGCCCTTCCTTGCTTGCTCCTCTGCAAACTCCAGCAAGACGTTGAGCACGTCTGCGATCTTGTACCGCCATGCGTGCGACACAAACACGGTGGCCTTGTTCACGTGTTCTGGCGACTGCTTGCGCAGGTGCTCGACGTAGGCGCAGTTGTCCTGGCGGGTGCGTGGCACAACCAGTTGCTTGCAAGCATCCTCCGTCGTCATCTCAGTGTACGTGTCGGGGAACTCGCGCTTCAGGTCATCCAGGAACCGCCGCACAGCTGCCACGGACACGCCGTGCGTCAGTCGCTGGTCAGCCATGGCTGTGTGTGTGGAGCCTGAGGAGCGGCGTAGGGTTGTGGGGTTTGGTTGGAGGTCAATCGCTCAGTGGGCAATCCGTGTGGCGCGGACGGTGGGCTTGGTGGCTTCTTGGTGCCGCGGGC
>NW_004754897.1:654468-682464 GCF_000188695.1 Salpingoeca rosetta | reverse complement strand
CCAGCATGTTCAGATGTGTGGATACTGTGTATGATGTAGACTCAACGCATAGAAAAGCTGTAGGATAAATGACAACACGTAGACAGTACATGTTCTTGATTATGTCGTTGGTGTTGCTGATGACGTATGCAGTTGTAACTGATGACGCATGCTGTTGTAACGGATGACGCATGCTGTTGTTGCGGACTGTAGTGGAGGACTGCTTATTGCTGACGTACATTCCAACACAGCAACAAGGAGAAGAACAACAGCAACAGGCCACGGAGGCCTACAAGAGGGTCGCGTTGATGTGTCTGCACGTGAATGTGGTGAGATCGCGCACGTTTGTCGTTGTGGTGGCGTTTTCGAGCACAATGGTGTCCGTTCTGGGCTGCCGCGTTTCGTGCGGTCTGGATGAAGGCTGCCGGGGGGGGGGGTCCGGCATGGCAATGTCTCAGCCTGCATGCTTGGGTCCGGGAGTAGTCGAGGCAGACCCCGCCCACCCTCTTTGCTGAACACCAGCTGCGTGCCTGAGCTGATGCGCTAAGCCTTGCACAGGCACATGTCGAGGGGGCGCCTTGGGCAAACAGCAGTGTGCCGCACACCATCTTGAGCACGGTGGGCCAGGAAGACGCCGTGGTGCAGTTGGTGTCGGCATGAACCATACACACACACACACACACACACACACACACACACACACACACACACACACGCGCGCGCGCGCGCGCGCGCCTCCTCAACGCTGTGAAATGTGTGTGCACAGACACAAAATGGGAGAGAATGCAGGGGGTGAGGTTGACAGCGACGCATCATCAACCACACGCCAGCCCCATTTCAACCATCCACACTGACACACAACCACACGCACACATGTTGTCCCCACTCACCACCACGACACACACACACACACACACACACATTGCTCACCTCTTCATGAGAGCGACTGACATGTGCAATGTCTGCATCACGCCAGATTGGGGCTGGTGTGAGCCGGAGTGTGATGGCGGCTGTGCAGTCGATGGCGATGATGATGACGGTGATGACAGAGGAGCTGAGGTGGAAGAGCGAGAAAGGAGAAAGAAATGGGGAAGGTTGATGATGATGATGATGATGATGGGTCGTTCATGGCGGCTTCTTTCCCCTCCTCTGACGTGGCCCTGGTGCCCGTACAACCAACACACAACGACAAGACACAACGACATCATCACACACAACACACATGCATGGCATGTGAGCACAGCAGACGTGTTCACCTTCCTGCTGCCCCTCTTTTGCTTTCCTCCTGTTCGCCCCACGACACACACACACGCACACACACCTGCACATGACTGCGTCACTGTGGTTGGATGTGCCCGCCATGGCCATGGACGTGTGTGTCCACAGCTGCTCCTCCCAATCTATCATGTGTGTGTACCGCCCATCATCCTCCAACGATCCTCAGGCAGTCGCTCCCTACAGCCGCAATAACACACACGCACACATTGCATGTGAGTCGCACAGCTACACTGGTGCACGAGACACAGCAGCAGCAACAACAAGCACACCCACAGCAACAACAACAACACATGCACCATGTGCCAACCAAAGCATCCATGATGGGCTCACGCATGTAGGAATACTGCATGAGCACAGCAGCGGCAGCTGAATCGGGGAAGTTGCAGCAGCAGCCGGCATGCTAGCCCGCTTCCATCACCATCCTGATGTGTGCTGGTACCTCGCCACCTGTGCATATGTATGTGTGTGTGTGGTTGCAGGGAACGTGGATGGGAACAGAACACAACAGGCACAGAGTAAGCCATCACGTCAGCACAGCAGAACGAGTGACTGACACCACATTCACACGTGTGCGTGTGTGTCGATGTGTGTGTCCATCAACCCCCCCCCATCAACCCCCTTCCCTCGTGTTCGCTTTACCGCACCCCAGCACCATCACCGCACCCTATCACACCACCAACCAACCGCCCATCACCACCCACATACCATGTGTGAGGCGAGTGCAGCTGGCACGCGTGGCAAGTATCCTCGACATTTCCCTCATCCTGCCTGTGCGTGTGCGCATCGCCTGTGAGTGTGTTTGTGTGCGAGCACCAGCGTGGTGAGTGAGTGAGGGGCAAGAGGGAGCATGAATATGTGCGCAGCTACACTGATGCTGCTGATGCCTCTGCTGGTGTTGTGCATGCATTTGTGTGTGAAGGAGGAGAAAGGGAAGAGAGAGAAAACAGAAAACAGAAGGGAAAGAACAAGACATGCTGCACCCCATTCCATCCACCCATCCATCCATTCCTCTTCCCCACCACCACACCACCGTCCTCTGTCACCAACCAGCCAACCACACCACACCACACTCACCCAGCATCCCCCACCCCACCTCATCCATCCATCCATCCATCCAGCCAACACATATCTTCGCCGTTTCCCCTCTTCTTCTCGCCCTCACCTCTGCTGCTGCTTCCAGCCGAAAATGCAACTTGTGCTGTCGCCACCTGTTCCCAGCTGCAAACAGCCAGCTTCCGCCAGCAGCAGCATTGGGTGATGGCTTGGTTGGTTGGTTGGGGGATGTGTTCAGCAGCAAGTGATGGTGGTGGTGCATCCTCTGCTGCTGCTGCATCGGCGGTGGAGGGTGTGTTGGCTGCTGCTGGTGTTGTTGTTGTTGTTGCTGTTGTTGTGATGGCCGTCAGGGAGGGCGAGGAAGAGAGGGGAATATAAGCAGCGGCAAGGTGGAGAATGTGCAAGTGTGCAGGCAGTTGTGTGTGAGAACGTCGAATGAGACAGCGCATCAAGCAAGGCAAAACAGGCAGCTGCACCACACACATGCATGCACATTGATGTGGACAACAAGGGGAGACAGGAGAAACAGAGACAGCGAGCACAAAACACGCACACTGGTGCGGTGCGCAGCATACACACGCACATGGAGAGATGCACTCACGTTGTTCATCGCTTGCTTGTGGTGTGGTGTGTGTTGGTGTTGCTGTTTCCACAGCCGCACAGGCGTGGCTGGATGACCATTACATGGCAATGCTCGTCTGTTCATCCCACGAGAGCAGCGGTGGTTGGTGGAGGGGTGACAGCTTCTGGCTCAAGGCCCTGTGTGCGGCAACAGCAGAAGGAAGGAAGGGGAAACAAGCAAGCGTGGAGGGTGGTGGTGGTGGTGGTGTTGAGGGTGGGAAGGGAAGGATGTGAGCAAACACACAAGAACATGAGGAGGTGGTGATGATGGCGTGTGGATGGGTGGAGAAGAGCACGTGCACGTCGACACACACACACACACACATGCACAACTGTCTGGGTGATGCAGTGGTTGGATCACCATTCATCCGTCAGCATGTAGTCGTTTGTGGGTTGGTTGGTGGGGGTTGCCCACTGCCTCACGCATCAGCCAGCACCTGCTGCTGCTGCTGCTGCTGATGATGATGATGATGGAAGACATCCATCTACACCCACAACAAACAAGCAAGCAACAAGCAACAACAACAACAGTGACCAGCGTGTCACAGACAGAAAGGAGGAGAAGGCAGGAGGATGAGAAGGAACACAACTCGTGCACACACACACACACACACACACACACACACACACACACACATTGGCTGTGATGTTGGTTGATGTCATTTCCCCCTCTCTCTCATGTGTGTGCTGCTCACTGGTTGAGAGGTTGCATGATCCATTCTCAGGGTCGCCGCTGCATGACGGTGGCTGATGGCAGTTGTTCTGTCACCACACAACGGTGAGCAAGTGTGTGTGTGTGTGTGCAGTTGTGAGTGCCACACGCAGTGGTGTGTTGGTTGTGATCCAACCACCCATGGATGCACGGATTGTGGTCCACATGTGTGTGTGCACGGTGACAGCGTACGCTGTGGTGTTGTTGTTGTTGATGGTGGTGGTTGTTGTTGCTGTGCGCAGTGTGCAAGGAGAAGAAGGGGAAGAGGAGCACGGAGTGGGAGGAAAAAGTCTCACCTGTCGATAGATGTGTCATTCATGTGGTCGTTGGTTGGTTGGTTGGTTGTGCGTGGTTCATCACAGGAGAAGGAAATGGACAACGATGGAAGGATGGATGGAAGGGAGAAGGGAGAAGAGAGACGGTGTGTACACCCTCCCTGCATGTGTGAATGTGTGTGAATGCGTCAGCGAGGACGAAGAAGGGGAAGGAAGGAAGGAACGTGGCACGCACAACACCACCAATGACACCTCCCCTCACTGCACCTCACCCCCTCCACCTCACCTTTGCGTTGACTTGTTGTTCGTGCAGCAGCCAGTGTCTCGTCCGGTTTTGTCAACCGTTGGCTGTTTGGAATTTCGGTCAAACCGCCGTTGACGACACGACCTTCAAGCACCACCGCCACGCACAGCAGCCCCACCAACTCCATCATCGGCCATGTCCGGCGGACAGAAGACAGTGAGCGAGGAGGTGGAGGGCCTGTTGGTGCAGACGCAGATCGAAGATGAGGAGGTAAAGGACCTGATTCGCGCCATCGCCAACAACACGTCTGAGCCACGCGCAAAGTGAGTGAGTGCGTGTGTGTGAGTGTGTGTGTTGTGTGTTGTCTGCAACAGTTCGAGTCGAGCGTCCGGCTTGGCTTGCTGTGCTTGCCTCGCCTCGTTGTCAGAACGCCGTCGCGTCCTGTTTACTGTGCCAACCACACACACACACACACACACACACACACACAGCGAGTGGTAGGAATGCGCGCACTTGCCGTATCGCACGTACATCGAATAATACTCAGTAGCCGCAGACAGATCGAGAAATGTGAACTTCGTTATATCCAAACTGGTGACAACGACATATCCAGCCTGAATCCGTACGCTTCTACAAACGTGAGTGAGGTGACCAAGGGATGACACCACACACACACACACACACACACACACACAGCGATGGTGGAATGCGCGCACTTGCAGTGGCTGTCAAGGACAACACCACCGTCACAAGACTCGAGTGCGTGCGTGCGTGCACATATGGATTGCATGCGACACGCGCCACTGATTCAGCAGCTACCGTCATGCGCACCGCTTCCATCATGCCATGTCATGTTCCTCGTGCTGCCTTCGCCCTTGGCTCATGACCAACCACCCCTACCTTCCCTTTCCCCTCCCCTCCCACCATCGTGGTTTTGGTTGTGGGGCTACAGCCTGAGCAGCAACCACATCAGCCCCGAGGGCGCTACAGCGTTGGCACAAGGGCTGAAGCACAATGCGACCATCGCGCGGCTCAAGTGAGTCTTGACACAACCCATGCATGGGAGAGAAGTGTCGTTGGCGTGTGTTGTGATTGCACAGCCCACCCCCAGTTCATGGCTGAGCGCAATGCCACGCTGTGGCACAGCACACCTGAAGCCAGTGGCTGAAGCCCGTGTGTGATGTCAGTGTACCCTTCTACCCCCTTCGCTTGCCACTCACGATCCCTCCCCTTGCTCCTCTTTTCCGTCGTTACCAGTGACCACTGCTTTGCATGTTGACAGCTTGCACCGGACGGTGCTGTGGCGTTGGCAGACGCGCTGACGCACAACACGGCTGTCACGCAACTCAAGTGAGCGTGGGCACCCAGCTGTCATTGGAGGCGGCTGCCATGCGCTGTCTTTCTTGGCACGCACGTGTATATCCTTGCAGCCGCTGTGTGTGCGAGCGGGTGCATGTGTGATGGGTCAACAACCTACACCAGCAGTCGTGTTGACCTTCTCTAACCGCTCATCTCCAACTCACAACGCATGTTCGTCTCCACCTGCTGTACTCTCTGCAGGTGAAAACAGCGTGCTCCACGTCGACAGGACGCGGCTGTGGGTTGACGAACACCTGCTGTCGCCCAATGACTTGGTCGCCCAAGTATGGTCCTCTCCTGCCAGTCCTCGGCCTGCAGGAGTGATACGACGTCTTCATCGGCTACAGGTGTGTGTGTGTGTGTGTGTCTGTCTGTGTGTCTGTGTGTGTGTGTGTGTGTGTGCCTGTCTGTCTCTGTCTGTTTGTGACTCCCATCCACCACGACTACTGCTGATACACACAACTTCCACTCATCACACCAACCACCAATCTCTCCTCCCCACCACCACCATCACGCCACCACATGGAACATGCCAGCAGCTGCACCCGCGCTTGGAGCCGCGCGACCTGGTTGCGTTTCTGGACGCCAACAACCTGGAGCCGGGCCTCGACTTCAAGCTGTCATTAATGACGGCCATTGCGCTGAGCCTGGTGGCCTGTCAGATGAGGCAGCTGCACCACAGCGACTACTGCGATGACGTGCTGCTGAAGTGGATGACGATGCTGGCGCTGCGCGAGTTTGTTGTAGTGAGAAGCAAAGAAGTGCAATCGTGCCAACATGGTGACCATGCATCGTGCCGGCTCTTCATCCCTTTTCGTGTCCGCTGCACTTGATGTGTGCTTGATTGTGTATGCTTCCCTCCTCCCCCTTTAGTGTGTCTCGAGCATCCCTCACTTACTTGGAGTGGAAACCAGAAATGAAAGCAGCTTGTGGTGTACTGATAGCGAATCGGGATACGAGCGTCCCCAACACACACACACACACACACTGTAGGCGCATCGATAAGCATAACCACCATCACGCCACCACATGGAACATGCCAGCAGCTGCACCCGCGCTTGGAGCCGCGCGACCTGGTTGCGTTTCTGGACGCCAACAACCTGGAGCCGGGCCTCGACTTCAAGCTGTCATTAATGACGGCCATTGCGCTGAGCCTGGTGGCCTGTCAGATGAGGCAGCTGCACCACAGCGACTACTGCGATGACGTGCTGCTGAAGTGGATGACGATGCTGGCGCTGCGCGAGTTTGTTGTAGTGAGAAGCAAAGAAGTGCAATCGTGCCAACATGGTGACCATGCATCGTGCCGGCTCTTCATCCCTTTTCGTGTCCGCTGCACTTGATGTGTGCTTGATTGTGTATGCTTCCCTCCTCCCCCTTTAGTGTGTCTCGAGCATCCCTCACTTACTTGGAGTGGAAACCAGAAATGAAAGCAGCTTGTGGTGTACTGATAGCGAATCGGGATACGAGCGTCCCCAACACACACACACACACACACACACACACACACACACACACACACACACACACACACACACACACACACACACACACACACACACACACACAAAGAGAGAGAAAGCAAGTGAACTCTGACATCACAAGAGCAAGACAACGCCAAGTAGTCGAGAAGTCTTTGCCGTTCCATGCGGCAAACTCCACCCTATGCTGCGGCTCAAGCAGCGATGGGGCGCTTGCAGATGTACGCGCGCTTGCGACCGCAGCGGAGATCTTTCCACTCGCTAGCGGGCGTGGTCTTCTTGTCCTTGAACTTGAGGGCAAGGCAATTGAAGCGGCAGTGCGCGTGCGGGTCGTTGTCCTCGACGCTCCACGGGAAGCCAAAGTCGGTGGCGGCAGAGCCGTCGGTCCAAGCGAACACGGGCGGGAAGTGGCCGCCAAGCCAGGCTTGATGCAGACCAGAGCCGAGGGTGGTGTTGAGGGCGAGCTCGGCAAGCCAGTTGTTCTCCTGCACTGAGGACACGGAGGCAAGCTGGGCGTTGTTTGCCTCGCACGCCTCCTTGGCGTCGAACCAGTTGAGCTTCTTCAGGTAGTTGATCTGGTACTCGTGGCCATTGTCGGGGCTGGCCGTCCACGGCATCTCGTTGTAGATGACGTTGAGGGCAATGCCGCCAGCGAGATTGTTGGCTTCGTCGATGCCCTCAATGGCAACCACGTGCCGCTTGCCAAACTCGAGTGGGGCCGTCAGCACCACCTCGCTGTCGTTGACGAGCACAAACTTGTCCTCATCCGGACCAAACAGGTCAAACATGAACGAGGGCACAACGTCGAAGCTGCGGAGTGGCGGCAGCGTGAAGATGGGAGTGCCTGCAACGTTCTCGTCGGTGCTGACGTAGATGGTGTAGCTGGCGTTGCCTTGGAAAATGGCGTTGGTGATTATCACACGGTAGCTGACGGTGTCTGCGGGGTCGTCGGAACGGCTGCGCACGCTCACGTAGTAGTCCTCGTTGCCA
Source organism: Salpingoeca rosetta (assembly GCF_000188695.1). Taxonomy (NCBI): domain Eukaryota; class Choanoflagellata; order Craspedida; family Salpingoecidae; genus Salpingoeca; species Salpingoeca rosetta. The sequence goes on along the minus strand of NW_004754897.1, from coordinate 674,475 downwards.
GTGTTGTCCACCAGCACTGCCTTGATTGCGTCGTCGTTCTCCACAGCATAGTCATAGTTGAATGGACCAGGGTTGGGGTTGGTCGACACGTACAGATCACTGTAGTGTGTGTGTGTGTGTTTGTGTTTGTGTTTGTGTTTGTGTTTGTGTTTGTGTTTGTGTTTGTGTTTGTGTTTGTGTTTGTGTTAGTGTGGAGGAAAAGAGGCGAGACAACGATGGTCGACTCGGGCAGGAAACAAACACGCACGCACTTGCGCACCTCCCCCAACCCCCCCCCCAACCCCCAACCCCCCCACACACACACACGCACACGCGCACACACACTAGCTCTCACTTACGTTGCGCCACCGGTAGTTTCAACAACGATGAGGACGGACTCTGTGAGCCCATCAAGGTCCGGGCGGTAGTAGCGGATGTCACCGGGGGAGGTGTTGTTGACCTCAATCTGCACGACAGCGACGATAGCAAGGGATGGTGCAGTGATTGAAAGGGTTGTTAGAGGGCGAGCAAGGCGAAGGAGATCCCATGTCTGCTCTTGGACAGACAGACACACACACACACACACGCACACACGCACGTCAATGTCGGAGGAGACACTAGCAGGCTGGTCGCAGTTGGCGCGGGAAATCTTCGAGGCAAGGGCGGAGAACTCGCTGAACGTGTCAATGAAGACAACGTTGTCCTCAACAGGTGGGCTGGCAATCTGGTTCAACTCGCTCACATCAGCACCAGAGATGCCTGTTCGTGTCGAAGTTGCAGCGTGGTGTCATTTATTAGTGGTGAGTGATACTTATCGTATGAACCTCGCAAGCTCACTCCCGCTGGGTGTGTCCACAATCTTCCACACCTCTATCTCGTCTCGTCAAACTCAACCTCAGAATCCCCAACGCTATCCACTTCCGTTCTCACCGACAGCATAGAGAGTAACGCCAGCGTCGCGAAGGGCCTGCGCTGGTGCAGAAACATCGTCGCCGGATTTGCCGTCCGTGATAACAATGGCAACACGAGGCACACCCTCGCTCAAGTCGCGAGCCTATGCGCACACAGATGCAAGACAGGTGTGAGCTCAAAGAAGACAGGCGCCCACATTGGGGAACTTGCTGTGGGGTCATGTGCAAACAGCACATGAACATGAACACGCACATCGACCCGCACACACACACACACACATGTACACGCTCACCCCGCGGGATGTGACGAACATGCTGCTGAGAGCAAAGGAGAGGGCGCTGCCAGTCTCCGTACCACCTGCAGCAGGGAAACCCACAAGGAGGGAGGTGAGAGTGTAAGTCAAGATGCTCAAGGCGCACACCGACAAACAGCATTCATTCATATCCAAATTATCTGCACCAAAGCAGCAAATCACGTCAACCGCTCTGTCGCTCACCATCAGGGTAGGCGAACGTGTCGAAGTAGTTGATGAGCTGCTGCTTGGAGACGGACTGAATGTAGTCAAAATCAAACTTGCGGTAGTTGGAGCTGTCATAGACCATGGCAGCAACACGCGTCTTGTCGGGTGCGACGTCGAAGAAGGACACCACCTCCTGGGCAAAGTTGAGCATGGTCTGAAAGTTGCCAGAGCCAACAGAGCCGGAGCCATCGAGAATGAACAGAAGGTCTGCAACAGCGTCACCGCAGTCCATCTTGGGGGTGCTGACATAGACGTAGTTGTCTGTGGTCGTGTCTGCGGGCACAGCCACAAAGTCAAAGCCGGCGTTGATGCAGGCCTGGGCAAGGGTGCTGAGGCGGGCATCGGAGGATGCACTGCCATCCGCTTTGTACCGAAGTCGAAGGGCGCGACCAACATCAAGGAGTGAGGGGGCCGATGTTGGGACTTGGGGGCGTGACTGGAACCCGCGGACAACAGCAATGTCCTCGCCAATGGCGTTGTCAAGGGCTTGAAGAAGCTGTGCCATGTACTGGGTCATCAGCTTGTGCGACTCCTTGTCGAACACAATACCATGCTGTTACGTGTGTGTGTGTGTGTGTGTGTGTGTGTGTGTGTGTGTGTGTGTGTGTGTGTGAGTGAGTGGGTGATGGAAACAGAGAGTGCAACGTGGCTTGGGGAAGCGTTTCAGCGTTGTTGGGCCTCGTGTGTGCAAGCCAGTTTGAGGCAATGTCGGTGCAGATGCTTTAGTATGTGTTGGTTCGACACGAGATAAGAAGGGCATGATTCTACGATGCTATCAGCACGCCAGCACTGCCAAACTCACGGAGGTGCCAACGAAGGTGTCAAAGTTGTTCAACGCCTCATATGCGGCACTGCCAATGTCAATGTAATCGACGGCAACCCCAGACACATCGGCCTCGTCCGTGTTACTGGGCGAGGTTTGACCTGGGCTGAGGGCGGAGGCCATTGTCGCGAGCAGGGCCGTAGCCACGATGGTAGCTGCGAGAAACCTCATGCTGCTAGTGTGGGTGTTGTTCCTTTGTATTCGAAACAAATCACATCACAGGAATGTGACACGACCTGCGACGCTATTCCTTCCACCTTACAAGCCATTATATCAATCACCAACAGACGGGCGTGGTTGTGGTTGGTGTGACGAAAACACCTGACGCTCCCACCATAATTTAGTTTTCAGTAAGGGAGCTCCCGCCTCGCCTATTCACAATGACTACTTGGTTGTTGCGGGCACACCAGATGCCCTCTTGCAGGTGTGGCCACCACCCCTCGTCGTTACCGGTGGTGGTGGTAGTGGCGGTGGTGGCCGCAGTGCCGTTGCAGCAGATTTCTTTGTTTACTGTTGCAGGGCCATGCGGTTCCACGCGAAATCGACAACAGAGGCAACATGGTCAGACGGCAGGAATTCGCTGGGGAGGCCGTTCTCAATGTGGTGAAACGCAAACGTGGGCGGCTGCTCCATGCGCATTTGGATCTGCGGGGTGTAGAAGACATAGTCCACCTGCTCGGGCTTGGCGGGGATGCCGGCACTGTACGTGGGCTGGCGAACAGAGCAGTGCAGCTCAAGGTTGTGCTGCAGCGCCATGGAGAACGAGCTCAGCCCAAACCCGGACACAAGCGCACGCGACGCAAGGCTGACGATGGAGGTGGTGCTGGCGCCGCTGTCACGCAGCTGCAGGTGCTGCGAGGACGGCGATGGAACCGTGAGAGCGGCACTGCTGATGGCAGCCCGCGTCAGTGCAGGATCTGGTGTCCTGCTGCTCGCCAACGACTCCTCTTCCCCTTGCTGCTGCTGTTGCTGTGCTGGTGCGGCGTGTGGCGCTACTGTTGTTGTCGGGGACGAGGCGAGCCTGCTGCGAAGACCACCGCTTGTGCTGTTGGTGCGGCTGCCCATGCCACTGCGGAGGTCATCGATGGGAGGGGCGTTGTCTTGCAGGGCGGAAAAGAGGTCCGGCGCCTCCAAGCGGAGGTCGACCAGCGCTCCAAAGAAGTCCTGGTACGACAGGCCGCCCTCCTGCGTGCACGCGCGCATCGCATCCTCGCCAAACGCCTTTGTTGCCGCAAGCCCCTCAGCGCCGTGCGCGTCCGTGTAGGAGAACATGGCGACAGGGCTGAGCAACTGCGTGTCCGCGGAGGCAAGCGTGGCAAAGTAGGAGCGAGCCATGTGCACCTCAGCGCTACCTAGCACGCTGTGCCAGTTGGCCTCGCGCTGGGCCTTTGTGGCAGACTTGAACCGTGTGATGCACGCGCCCTCCGCCCACACGGGGTGTGTCTCCTCAATCTGTGTGCGTGTGTGTGTGTGTATGGAAGGGTTAACAAGAGCGTTCAAGGTATCGCACTCAAAAGAACCATGTTCGAAGACATACCAGCCCACGTGCACACACGCACGCACACGCACACGCACACGCACACGCACACACACACACACACACACGCACGCACACGCACACACACACACACACGAAGCAAGCAAGAAAGTCAGCGTGATGACGGACCGAGCGGTGGTGAAGAAACTGGACAACGGCTGCATTTGGGTTGGCGTTGAAGTCACCACACCAGATGACGGGCACGGCACCAAAGCGGTCCTTGATCTCCGCAGCAATCACGGCGGCCTGGATCACGCGCACGTGCGGGGCCATTGGGTGGCTGAAGAGATGGCAGTTCACCACGCACAGGAGCTGGCCGTCATAGTGGCGGCTGCCGTCTGCACACTGCAGCAGCAGCAGCTGGGCAACGGTCGTGCTGTTCTCAAGCTGATCCTGCAGCGCAGGCTGGGACGATGCCACACTTGCAATAGTGCTGTGCACGCGCCACTGTCGCGTCAGGTTGAGCCGGTGCGCCTCAAGCAGCGACCACCTGACACGCAGTCGTCGCCGTCGTCGTGGCGGCGGTGGTCGGAATGGTGATGATGGAAATGGCAAATGGTGATGATGGTGGCGGCGGTGGTCGTGGTGGGGGTGGCGATTGAGCACAGAGGAACATCGGGTGAGCAAGAAACGGATGTGAGGCGTGGAGGGTTTCAAGAATAGTTCAGCGCCGAGCGAGACTTCAACAAATGCAAGCACACACACACACACACACCACACACACACACACACAATGCTGTACCTTTCACGGCGGAAGAACGTGGCCATCCCCCAGCGCTGCTGGCTGATTTTGTTCGCATACACGCCATGCAGACCTGAACGTCAAATCGACAAGTCGTTGGCGAAAGGAGGGAGGGGGTGTCAGTGAAAGGTAACGCAAGCACATGGTAAACACGCTGTGGGGTCGTTTGTCACGATCTTCGGCCACACCCTTGTCCCACCACCACCACCACCACCACCACCACCACCACCACCACCACGGGCTTCAAACACATAGCCACCACCAGAAACGCATTGCTGCCACCACCATCACCACCGCCGTCACCATCACACCATCAACCACTGCCGACAGCGCCCCACCAGCAGCAACGCACCTGCTGCACCGAGGCGTGGCTCGAGCACCTCGTGAAACTCTGCGTGTCCAACCTCCTGCAGGCAGACAAAGTCTGGCAGGTAGCCTGCAATCTCCTCGGCAATGCGGCGGTGGCGGTAGTTGGTCTTGGCGTGGATCGGGTCGAGGTACGGGTACAGGTGCTCCAGCGCAAACGTGCCATCACAAAACATGTCGTGCAGGATATTGTACGAGACCACGCGCATCATGCCTGGCGAGAGCTCGCGGCTCTGCGCAAAGGCGTGGCGGGCAAGCACGACAGGGTGCAGCTGCATCTCGCACACGGACCGGGACAGGCGCTGGCATCGCGCTGCTGGCGTCTCAACGCTGCTGCCGTTGTCGTTGCCGTTGCCGCTGTCGTTGTTGTCGGTACCGCTGGTGTAAAAGTCTTGGCGGTTGATGCGGGTGTCATCACGCGAACCAACAAGGACACACACGGGGATGCCTGCGCACAGCTCGTTGACGGGGGTGCACATGCAGATGAGGCGGTGGCCAATGTCGTCTGCGGTCGGGGTGTAGCGGCGGGTCGTGGCCACAAGCACGTCGCCGTCCGCCTCCGAGACCTCGATGTTGGCGTGCTGTCCAAACGCGTCCACGCGCTCAATGACCTTGTGCGACACGTACTTGGAGGTGCGGTACCACGCCCACTTGCAGGTGTTGGCCGTGCAGTTGTGCAGGGTTGCCATGGGGTGCAGCATGCTGCCGACCATGGGGAACCCGCGCACAAACAGCGACACCACCACCGGCGCGTGGTGATACACGGGCAGCTGCTGATCGCCCAGCACAAGCGCACAGCCCTGGCGGAATGCCCAGTAGTTGGACAGCTTGCTCGGGTCCTTGGTGTTCGTGTTGATCGGGTTGCCGTACACGTCCTCTGCTGCGCCGACGGTGGGCGACGTCGCGTCGACGCGCGTCTCCGCGTGCTCGTCCGTCACCGTGATCATTTGCGGCACAGCCGGCGCTGTCGCGGTCGTTGCCGTAGCCGTGGTGGCGGCTGTGGCTGCGGATGGCGTTGTCGTCGTTGTTGCTTGCGGCTGCTCCACAGCATCGCGCTTCACAGGCTCAGCGCCGATCGTCGGGGCTTGGGTGGGCGTGCTGGCGCCCTGCGTATCCACGCGCACGTCGTCAGCCTTCATTTTAAACTTCTTGGCGATGCGGGCAAGCGTTGGCGGGAGCGGGCCGTCAATCTCACGCTTGAGCAGGACATCGCGGCCGTTGCAGCGAATGAGCATGTGCATGTACATGTTGCGCGCCAGTTCCGGCACCATCACGTCGTTGGGCACGTCGTCATCATCGTCCTCCTGCTCCTCCTGATCCCCTTGCCCCTCGGTAAAGACGTTATTGTCTGCCGTGCTGGTGCTGATGCCTTGCTCTCTCTCCATCTGGCGCCTGAGCCTCGCCTCCTGGCGTTTGAGGCGCTCTTGGCGCTTCTCCTCGCGCTGCTGCAGCTGCTTCAACAGCTGCTTCTGATGCGCAACCTCAATGTCCTCGTCGTGCGTGTGGTGCACGAGCACAAAGTTGTCTTCCATCATGGCGATATGCAGTTGTTGTTGCGTGTAAAAGTGTGTGTCTGTGTGTGCGTGTGTGCGTGAAAATGTGTGTGTGTGGCTGTGTGTGTGTGTGTCTGTGTGCGTATGTGCGTGTGCCGTGTCGATGATGAATGAACTGACGAATAACTAGCCAACACACGTGGTGATGTGTGGTGGTGGTTCAAAGTGGTTGCTGAGCTTGGCTCGTGGTGCGCGTGGTGTGTGGTTGGCGACGCGAGCGATGCGTTCAAAAAGGAACGATGACGTTGATGAAGGTCGCGGTTGCATCAGCGCCATGTCACATCATCAAAGTTTCGCGGCAGCCAGAATTCGCTGAGTCAGCGGAAATTTGTGCGCATTGGCTGACGTGAATGCGTTGCGAATCGTAGGTGGTGGATAGCAACGAGGGAATTCACCACACGAACGAACAACCGACAGACAGACAAGACGAAGAAGAAGAAGGAGAGGAAGGAGGAAGAGAAACGGCCGCACCACCACCATCAACAACAGGCAGCGCAGCATCCAGCAAACAAGCACAGCAAGCAAGCACAGCAGCCAAGGACTCGCACTCAGACGCACGAAAGGACAGACAGCGTGTCGATCGACAAGCAGCGACCAGCAAGACAGCTACACGGCCGACACACGGCTCCAACGAGCGCGCATTGGCATCTTCGTGACAACACAAACACACGATGGCGGCGAGGGTTGATGGGCTGCCAGAGCCTCTGGTCTGGAACTTCTCACAGGTGTTTGGCGACCGCGTTGAAGAGGACGATGAAATCGCTGACGGTGCGCTGCGTATTCACATTGAGCGCGACTTGCTTCTTTGTTGAACGCGATGAATGTCTGCCTGTCTGTGTCTGTGTGTGTGTGTGTGTGTGTGTGTGTGTGTGTCTGTGTCTTTGTTTGTGTGTGTGCGTCTCTGTGTGCGTCTCTGTGTGTTTCTCTCTCTCTCTCTCTCTCTCTCTCTCTCTCTCTCTCTCTCTCTCTCTCTCTCTCTCTCTCTCTCTCTCTCTCTCTCTCTCTCTCTCTCTCTGTGCAGTTGCGTTTACATGACCGTACTTCAAGCGATCGCCGGTCAGAAAACAACGCGTGAGCCTCTCCCTTTGTGCCAATCCTCACCCTCATCGTCGTTGCCATCACCCAATCTTCCTATCATGGCCGTGCTGGTGCAGCCGACATCATCTCTGCCGTTCAGTTCAGCCACAGCGGGGAGTACCTCGCAACCGGCGACCGCGGCGGCCGTGTCGTGCTCTTCGAGCGCAACCAATCAGATGTGCGTGTGTGCGCGCGCGTGCGTGTGCGTGTCGCTCAACGCTATTTGTTTCTGCCGCTGCGAACGTGCCGCGCTGCCTGCTTCCTCTCTCCCAAATACCTCGTTTGTGCGCATGTTCAACAGCGTTGTCGCATGGTAAACTGCTGTGTGTAAGGATGCTTGGAGGGTTTGACTTCCATCATGCCCCAAGCTGCTGCTGTTGCGGTTGCTGTGGCTCCATGCTCACCGCATGTCGTGCTGTGTCGACAGGTGGGGAGCCCTGCAGAGTACAGATTCTACACAGAGTTTCAGAGCCACGAGGCGGAGTTTGACTACCTCAAGAGCATGGAGATTGAGGAAAAGATCAACCAGATTCAATGGCTCAAGCGCTGCAACGTGAGAGCTTTGGAGTTTGTGTGTGTGTGTGTGTGTTGATGTGTGGGGGGAAGGTACTTGGCGCTGTGTGATTGTGAGCAAGTGATGGTGCACACTGTGTGCGTGTACGCATGACACTGCTGCTCTTCACCGCACTGCATGCAACGCAAGCTACCCATTCACTCGTTCACACACACACATGAACACACACACGCATACACACATGCACTTGCACACACACACACACACACACACCATAGCACGCCCACTTCCTGCTGACGACAAACGACAAAACCGTCAAGCTGTGGAAAGTCAGGGAACGCGCCGTCCGTGTCGAAACAGGTGTGTGTATGTATGTATGCGTTTGTTTGTTTTTTGTGTGTGGCTGTGTGTGTGTGTGTGTAGTGTAGTCTAGTGTAGTGTGTGCTATGCGTCTGCTGCTGCTACTGCTGCGTACTGGCACGGCTCTCACGAAACACCCCGTGTCGACCGTGCCTCGGTGTTTGCAGAGCATGCGCCTGCGCAGATTGGCAAGGCGGCGCCCGAGATTCGCGTGCCGCAGCTCCTCACGACGCAGGAGGTCGAGATTGACGCGCGGTAAGCAATGGACAATCGCATCGTGTCGTTTCGTGCCGTGCAGCGTCGAGGGAGTCGGGGCGTTTGGATGGAGATGCAGTGGGATGGACAGATGGACAGATGTTGTTGTTGTTGTTGTTGTTGGCTTTGGGGGGGGGGGACTTGTTGTTGCACTGATGTGCACGGCTCTGCTTTCGGGTTTGCTTCGCATGCAACCAAAACGTTGCTTCTTGCCACCATGCTGCCGTTCTCATTACGCTGCCGTTTTTTATTCCCTGTTCCGCTATTGCTGCGCGCGCGTCTCGCTGGATGCAATCCGCTGCTTGATTGTGTGCAGGGCAAAGCGCATCTACGCAAATGCGCACACGTATCACATCAACTCCATCTCCGTCAACAGGTGCCACCCGCAACCTCGCGCACAGCCTTGTTCTCGCCATCACCACCGCCCCTTGTAGGCCACGTCTCCTCACCCCTGACTTTCAAGACATGCACACACGCACATACGTACACGTTTGTGCATGTATTCGCTCACTCCGCTGTATCGTACGAATGCGGCCGCCTTGCGTTATGCTGTGTGCTTGTGTGTGCAGCGACGAGGAGACGTTTTTGTCTGCGGACGATCTGCGGATCAACCTGTGGAATCTCTCCATCACCGACCAGTCATTCAACATTGTCGACATGAAGCCAGAGAACATGGACGACCTCACAGAGGTGCGCTAACACAGAGACAGAGACAGAGAGGGCTGACGCGAGCGCTGACACACTTGTCGTATTCCGTCGTGTTGCGTTGCGTGTGCATTCATTCACGTTTTGTGCGCAACCCGCCTCGATACACATCGCTTCCTGACCGCCACTGCCCTCACACGATCTCTGACTGATGTGACCCATCACCCATCTCCTTGTGTTGTGCGGGGCAGGTGATCACGTGTGCTGAGTTTCATCCGCAGGAGTGCAACGTGTTTATCTACGGCAGCAGCCGCGGCATCATCAAGATGGCCGACATGCGCCAGGCCGCCCTCTGCGACTCGCACGCAAAACGTCCGTTGCCGTGATGATGATGATGATGATGATGATGATGATGATGATGATTGTGTTGAAGTGTTCCTATTCCTGTCCCTGTTCTTATTGTTGTTCTTGATCAACCGCTGTGGCGTACTTTGGGGTGGTGTGTTGTCAGACGTGTGATGGTGTGCTCGTGCTTGTTGTCGTTTGCAGACTGTGATTTGGGCTGCTAACACATGCCGCTCGTGTGTTGCCTGAACAGTGCTCCTCACGCTCACAGTTGCCTTCACAACACACTGCCCATTGCTTCACGACGCCTGCTTGTGCGTGCGCAGAGTTTGAGATTACGGTTGACGAGGCGAACAAAGGGTTTTTCTCTGAGATTTTGTCGTCGATTGCAGACGTCAAGTTCAGCCCCGACGGCAAATACATCATGTCCCGTGACTACCTCACCCTCAAGGTGGACGTGTGGTTGTGTGCGTGTGTGTATGTGTGGTTGTGTGTGTGTGTGTGTGTGTGTGTGTGTGTGTGTGTGTGTGTGTGTGTGTGTGTGTGTGTGTGTGGTTGTGTGTGTGTATGTGTTATTAACGCGCTGCGCTGTTCATACCTTGATCGTGCCCGCCACCCTCTGCTGTTTCCCACATCTGCCTCACCCACGCGTCCTCTCCACCCTCTCCCACCTCTTCATCCCATTGCATCCCAATCCAACTTCTCTTCATCCCGTTGCGCATCAGATCTGGGACGTTGCGATGGAGAGCCGGCCCGTGCAGGAGTTTTCGCTGCACGACTTTCTCAAGCCAAAGCTGTGCGATCTGTACGAAAACGACTGCATCTTTGACAAGTTTGAGGCCGTCTGGAGCGGCGACGGAAGGTGCGCCCACCGACACTGCATGCCGTGGCGCCTGATCACACTCATGATTGTGCTCCATCGCGGATGTGGTTGTGGTTGTGGTTGTTCCCCAATTGCGCCCTCATTTCCACTTGTTGCATCCCCCCCCCCTTCTCTCTCTCTCTCTCCCTTTGCCTCCCCCCTCCCCCTGCCTTGCACTCAATCCACGCCATCCGTTTTTTTGTGTGTGTGTGTTGTGTACAGGTCTGTCATGGGCGGATCCTACAGCAACCTGTTCCACGTGTTTGAGAGGGAAAGCGGACAGGATGTCCTGCTGCAGGCCTCGCGCGACGCCATCGAGGGGCCAACACACGTCCTCTCCCCAATCACCGTCCTCACAGGTACCTCCCACATGTGGTGTGTGTCTGCCTATGTGTTGGTGGATCGGTCGGCTGGTCTATACACACATATGTGTTTGTGTCTCCCTGCCTCTCTGCCTGTCGAACACATGTGTATGTGTGCACATGTGTCTTTCGTCCCTTTATTGATTTCCTTCCCCCCCCCGGCTTGCTTCCCCTTCCTTCTTGCTACGTCTGCAGGCGCGGAGCAGCCGCGGTCGCGCTACGATTTGCACGCGGACCAGATCAACCTCAACCAGAAGATCATGCACGCGGACTGGCACCCCAACAGGAACATCATGGCCCTCGCAGCAGTCAACAACCTCTACCTCTTCCGGCAATAACGCTCAACACCCCTTCATCGGCCTCCTCGCTGTTATTGCTGCCGTCACAACTACCCCTCCCTTCCCCCCTCCCTGTCTTGAACTAACGCGTGTCTGATGCCCCCCCCCCCTTCCGTGTCCTCTTTCCTCCACACTCATCTCTCATGCACACGCCAGCACGCCTCTGTGTGTGCACTGGTGCCACAACGTGTTGCCCCTGCTGCTATCCCATGGACCTTAAACTGTGAGATGCAGTCGTCTGATTCCTCCACTCTGTGCTTGTGCATACGCATCACATCCCATCATCGCCCGTCCCCGTCGATCTTTGGCCCTCTCCATTTTGTTGCTCCTTTTTTTTTTTCTCCTCTGGTTTGTGACCTGTGCTTTCATTCTTCGTGTGCTCTTCCCCTCCTGTGTTAAATGCCCCCCCCCCCTTTCTCTCTCTCTCTCTCTCTTCTCCCTCCTGTATACCCGCTAATGGTGCACGGGTGACTGCTCGCTCAACGGTTTGATGGTGTTTTGTTGCTGTTGTTGGTTCTGTTTCGTTTAGAAATAAATGCGATGCTCTTATCCTCAGATATCACAGACAGACATATCAACACGCGCGCGTGTGTGTGTGTGTGCGTGCGTGCGTGTGTGTGCAATGCAAGTTGTCCGTTCTTGCCCGAACACACGCACACGCACGACACGACAGCATCCACCACTACGACCATCGCTGGGCTGCTCTGCTCAGTGCGTGTCGAATGTCAACGGCACTTGTTGCAGTTTGCTTCTGCATCGTCTGTTTCCTCCTCTTCTTCTTCTTCTTGCTGGAGGCCCTTTGCTGCCCTGGTGGCTTCTTGTTCGATGACGAGAACAGCTGCAACGATGAGAATGACGACGAAGGTGCTGGTGTAGATGTGGGTCGAGGTGTGCCGGTTGCTGTTGGTGCTGTCGCTTCAACTGTGCCTCTCGCTGCTACTGATGTTGTTGTTGCTGCTGATACTGTTGTAGTTGTTGTTGTTGTAGGTGCTGCTGCTGTATTGTGCATGTCGTGTGTATCGGGAGTTGCGATGGACGAAAGCAGGTGCCGGTTCAAACACTCGTCCACGTGTGTGTTGAGCGCTGCGTTCTCCGTCGGTAAGTGGCGCCCACACACGGGACAGAGAGGCGAGCCCGCAGACTTGGGGATTGTCGAAGCAGCGCCTGTAGGTGCTATCGCGAGGTGACACGATGCGTCGCGCAACGGAGTTTGTGCCTCAACCACCACAACTTCATCATCGTCATCATCGTCATTGTCACTGTCATGGCCGCGAATACTGTTGCCATTGCCAATCTCATCATGTGATGCTGCTGGTAGTGGTCGTGCTGGCGGTGGGACGTCTGAAAACGCGAAACCATCGTCGCCATCATCCATGGCGCCATCAACATCACCATCATCATCGCCCATCATCGCCATATCTGTCACCTCATCGTTAAACAAGCCAGGCATCATGTCATCCTCATCACCATCATCACCATCATCACCATCACCATCATCTTCGTCCACCGCTGTCATGCCCCTGCTGGATGTGTCAACGGCGTCTTGTCGGCTTGCACTGTGTTCGTTCTCGTCCATCCCTTGCTTGTCACAGTCACCATCACTACCATCATCATCACCACCACCATTGCCCCGCCTCGTCACGAACCGGTCCAAGACGGTTGCGCGGTTTCGCCCGAATGTCAACGACGACACGCGAACACCGAGCAATCTCACAGCAGGCATCCGCGATGGCGATGGCGACGCAGCCTGGTGGGGCATGTGTGTGTGTGTGCATGTGTGCGCATGTGTGTGTGTTGAGAACATGGAGTGGTGTGTCGCCATCCACGCGTTCGTTTCCGGTGCCAGCACACACACACACACACACAACAAACACACACAGCTCGCACCTCGAGTTCGCGGGCCATGATGGCGCGCATCTGTGCAAAGAGAACGGACGAATCGGCGATTGGCGTCGGGAGCGTTACACTCCGCTGCAGCACGTGAAACGTCGCAAGCTTCACCTTCAACGTCAAGCACCGCCCAGCCTGCCCACATCATACCGTGTGTGTGTGTGTGTGTGTGTGTGTGTGTGTGTGTGTGTGTGTGTGTGTGTGTGTGTGTGTGTGTGTGTGTGTGTGTGTGTGTGTGTGTGTGTGTTAGGATGTGAATCATATCAAACGCTCATGAGATATTCGACGCGAAACCACACCACACAATTGCGAGGCCCAAACGCATCAAGCGCTCACCAGTTGCTTCTCTTGCATCTCGGCGGTCAACTTGGAACAGATGCGATTGAGAATGGACAGCAGCTGCACACGGCTCGACGTCGCGTCAAACGTGCGCTCTGTGCTGTGGGGAGAGGCGATTGGAGGACAATTAAATGGGGTGGCGGTGGTGAGCATGTTGAAGTGCAGTTCAAGACAGGGCACGTTGGCCAGCGAACAACGTGCACACACACACACAACACACACACACACACACACATAACACAAACACACAACACACACACACAACACACAACACACAACACACACACACACACACAACACAAACACACACATACACAAACACACACACATGCTCACAAACGAACGCAGGCGTACACCCCACATCCCCTTCTTCACCTGATGCTCTTCCGCTCGCGCGTGCGAGTGCGCGGGACAGAGACGCCGTGTGCGACGTGCATAAAGAACTGGAACGTTCGTGGACGAAACAGCAGCTGCAGCTTCGCCCTCTGCTCCAACATGCCTGCCACCGTCTCGACGCCAAGACCGCGCAATAGCTCCTCCGTCACCTGCGCCATGGTGATGGTGATGGTGGTGGCAGAGGTGGTGGGATGGTGATGTGCATGGTGGTGGTGGTGGGATGGTGATGGTGATGTGCATGAGGTGAGCAGTGGTGAAACGAATTGTTCGGGTGTCAAATCGCATAAAACACACTCTCTCATACACGCACACACGCACGCACGCACACACGCACACATACACACACACACATACACACGCAAATACACACACAATGGCTGCCTCACGTTGCCAATGCCCGAGAGTTTTCGTATGGGCAGCGGGCGAAGAAACGCCGTCACGCTGTCAAGAGTGAAGGGAAGGAAGTACTGGCCGTTGGGCTTCTTCCAGTCTGCACGCGGTGGCACAGCAGTGGTGGTGTGAAGTGGCGGTGAAGGATGAAACGTGGAAATATATCATTTTGCAGTGCACACAATAACAATAAGCACCGTGCAACGGCAGTTGGCAGTGGAATGCGCACCATCGCAGCCTCCAAACACAAGAAACACAACAACAACGACACCAATATCACCACCACCACCACCACACCTGAGCACGTCTTTGCGAGTCTGCGCGTGCACGCGATTCCTGCTGAAGCCGTCAAGTTGGTGGCGGCCAATATGCGCGCTCTCATCTCCTCCACAAGCGCACACGCCGTCGCCTCACGCGTCTGGTCAAGTGGAGGAGGGTGAGATGGGATGAGGGAACTAATGGAATGATGGTGCTTTCTCGACGGCGGGGGCTGGACCGGACAAGCGGCGCTGTGATGCACATCAAGACACTCGGACACAAACACGTAAGCATTCACTCACACACAAACACGCGTGCACACACGCGCGCACCAGCGAGAGGTCGCGGTCCATTCTGCGCTGAACGCAATCGGTGATATCAAGTGACGCCTCATCCAGACCCCCGGAGCTGACAGTGGTGATCGTGGTGATCGTGGTGATCGTGATGATGGTGATGATGGGTACAGAGATGGTGGTGAGGGCAGAGGTGCACACATGCGAACGAGCGACCATGAGCAGAGACACAGAAACACACACACACACACACACACACACACACACGCGCGCGCGCGCGCGCACACACACACGTTCGCACACACACACATACACACACACGCACGCACACACACACACACACAGACGCACAGGAAATCTGGATCGTAGTCGCGAAGAATTGACTTGAAGATGGCAGAGACGCTCTTGTACACGGGGAAGCGCGGCTTGATGAGGATGAGATGAGGACACCTGAACAGGCGGTACGTGAAGTCAGATTGCACAGGTGTCGTGATCAGCAATGGTTTCGTCACTGAGCGCACACACGCAGTGTCACCTTTCTCAGACAGCCCACGCGCACACGCCCACGCACACATTCACACATCCACACACATCCACACACACACACACACATACGTCCACTCTGTACGTACAGCGCCTTGCCGATGTATCCTGGCATGGCGGAGCGCACGCCATACTTGCGCGCCTCATAGTTGGCTGTGGTCAGCATCTTCATGCCGCCAACTGCCATTGGCTTCCCCTTGAGATCCGGGTTGTCACGCTCCTCAACAGAGGCGTAGAACGCATCCATATCGCAATGCACATACACACGCGAGAACGTGAGCCGCTCCTGGGCCTCGCGCACAGCCTCCTCCGCGACGGCGGCCGCTCGCCTGCGCTCCCGCGGTGTTGCCGCCTCCCACCGCTGTGTCTTGCTGGCGATGCTGCGGACCGTCCGCGCGGACCGTTCCTGTAACCGCTTCATATACGCCGATGACCCCGAGGTCGCCAGGATGGTCGCCATGACCTTCTCGTGGTCCACGCCTTTCACCGTCTTGTTCCGGCCGTACGCCAGCCGCCCCGTCACCGAGCTTCCAGCACGCTCGAGGGCCGCGCATGGTGCACCCAAAGCCGACGCCGATGATAGTGATGGTAATGTTGTCGTTGTTGTGTGATTGGCCGTGGTCACCTTTGCTCGCTTCGCCACTGCTGTGTCTCCTCCCTCTCCATCCTCTCCTGGGCACACCCCACGCTTCTGTTCCTCTCCCCCGCATCCGTGTTGCACCTCCTCCTCCTCTTCGTCTTCATCGCCACCATGCACGGGTGCGCCATCACCACCATCACTATCGTCGTCTTCCATGCTTGGCTTGCCTCGTTTGCTCGTGTGTATTCGCGCGAGATGCAAAGGGCAAAACCGCCCACTGGACTTGAAACTGATTGAAGGTCCTCCCAACACAGAAGAAGAAGCAAAAGGAGCAGAGGAGTGCAAGTTCACACAACACAACACAACACACACACATCACAGACACGCACACACACATCACATCACACATCACAGACACGCACGCACACGCACACACACGTAGGTGTCAGTGGCGCTTGGGTTTTGGTCTGACGGCAGCTGGTGGTGCGCCATCGTCACCACCATCACCTTCATCGCCATCGGCCAGTGTTGGCAGTCTCGTCTTGTCACTGCCATCACCGTCGCCATCAGAGCTGGTCGTGTTGGGGCGTGCCGATAACCGCCTGTCTGCCGAAGCGTTGATGCGCGATGCAGGCGCCCACACGCCCTGAGTAGAGTGTTGTGTCGTCGGTTTGTGTTGAAGTGTTGTGTTGTGGTGTGTTGTAAGTACTACTGCAGCTTGTCATCTTCAAGCACCAACCAAACCAAACAACCAAACAAGACCAAACGACAAAGCGGGTCGCACCATATCCTTGAGCTCGCGCTCGAGGGCCAGGAGGCGGTCGTGTGTGCGCGGGTGGCGCGATGGCAGCAGACACGTCATGAACGGCGCTCGCATCGCCGCAGCCTGATGCACACACGATGGTGGACAGGGTGGCAGGGGTGGGTTGGAGAGGTGAGTTGGGCATGGGGAAGGGAGAGAAGCAAGTGGTCCGTGATCCTTTCGCGGATGTGCACGCACGCATTACATAACCCAACACAAGAAGAACGCGCGCGCACACAAGCACACGCACATATACACCCACGCACACACGCACACACATGCACACACGCACACACACACAACCTCCCTTCCCCCCGCGCAACAACGGCACGTACGATGTCGACAGTGTCTGGGTTGTCGTTGTCGAGGGCCGGGGTGTCGTGTGCCAGCACAGCGTTGAGGTTTTGCATCGACCACGCACCTGAAACATCGGCAACCACGAGCAAATGACATGAGGAGGGAGAGCAGAAGGGATGATGACGTGGTGATTGAATGTGGAGCAGACACTGTGAAACTGAATCAACTCAAGTGCGCACGGCACTTTCGCATGCAATGTAAACCTTTACAAGCACACACCACAGCCACACACACACACAAAAATAAGGCGTGCGACCCACCCACTGTTTCCATGTGTACAGAGATGGGGTGTGTTGGTGGGGGTGTGTACACGCGAGCCGTCAATGCATTGGAGCACGCATCATCTGAAACGTCCAAGTCATCGCCAACGGCGGAACAAATGTCCACGTGCGAATCCTTCACGCCCTCGGCAAACGTTTTCCACATCTCATCCTGGTTGCAGGAGTACGCGAGCGTGTGTGTGTGTGTGTGTGTGTGTGTGTGTGTGTGTGTGTGTGTGTGTGTGTGTGTGTGTGTGTGTGTGTGTGTGTGTGTGTGTGTGTGTGTGTGTGTGCGTGCGTGTGTGTGTGTGCGGGTGTGTGTGCGTGTGTGTGTGTGTGTGCGGGTGTGTGTGCGTGTGTGTGTGAGTGAGAGAGAGTGTGTGTGTGTGTGTGTGTGTTTGCGTGTGTGTTTGTGTGCGGGTGTGTGTGTGAGGGCGTGTACGTATTTGCATGCGTTGTGAGCTGTGAATTGACCCACATGCACATGTGTACGTGGTCCAGCACCATTCTGTTATGTGCGCGCAAGAATCCACATCCCTCCCCCGCCCCCTTGACACGACCACACGGTGTCCTTGCACACCAACCAATGCCGCCCCGCCCCCAATCCATTACCTGCGGCCTGAAGGGGTCGATGACCATCGCGATGCCGTTGTTCTCATTGTGAACAATCGACAGCAGCTCATCGCACTGGCCAAACAGAGAGAAAAAAACAAAACAAATGTCCATACACACCAACGCGCGCGTGCACGTGAGCAAGTGAGCGAGTGCAGGCGTTTGAGATTCAAGCAGACGTCACAACAAGGAAACACATGCACACCCAAACATACAAGCAAACATGCGCACACCACCAGCCTGTCTCGCACCTCCTGCGAGCCCCTCCCTCTCATCTCTAACTCCACCTCTCCCTTGCCTGCCACCCAACCCCCAACCCCCCAACCCCCAACCCCCCAAAACAAAAATCCTTACCCAGTCCTGCGGTGTCTTAAGCCCGCCCTGCGTGATCTCATATTTGCCCTTGTTGTGCTCAAACAACACATGTGCCCCAATATCCAGCACCATGAACACGTCTGTGCCGAGCGTCAGGCCCGCCGCTTTGCTCGCCTCCCGCACAGCATCCAGCGCTTGGTCGAGCTGAGGATTGAGCGGGGATGGTGGTTGGGATGACGGTGGTGCAATGAGGTGTGAGGGAGGAGGCACAGACGCGAGCACGCACACACACACACACGCAAGCACGCACACACACGCAAGCACGCACACACGCACACACGCACGCAAGCACACACAGAGAGGCAGGCAATCAAGCGCCTGCCACCTTGTCGAAGGTTGGCGCGAGGTGGCCGCTGTCCGTGTAATTCGCAGTGAGTGCACCCGTCTTGCTGCGCGTGATGTGTTGCTGCAAGCGTGCACGTGTGGATATGCGGCAAGCATGAGTGAGAAGAGAACTACAGCACACGTCGGTGCAAGCAGCGGTGTGTTACAACATGCACAAACACACATACACACATACACATGCACACACATGCACACACACACACACACGCCGTACCCGCAGGTGCCGCTCCAGTTCCGCGAGGGTTCGATGCGCTTTTAACGCGGGGAAGAGGCGTGGACAGCGCACATACACGCGCCTGATCTTTAACTTGCCGGCTAGCAGGGGGTGGGGGTGGTGGTCATCGTCGTCGTCGTGGTGGTCAATGGTGGTCGTGGTTGTGGTGGTCAATGGTGAGAGGAGGTGTGTTATCATGTGTTACATCGGTGCGCGGTGCTGGTTAGCACCACCAGCACAAGCAACCCTCGAACACGGGTGACACAACCCATCCGAAAGACCGACCCACATAACAAGTTCATGTGCAAACGATACTGCCATCCATTGACATACGAGCGAGTGCCGGTGCAAACGCGAGACACATGGGAGTTGGGAGGCGCGTGGGGGAGTGTCTGGTGGAATTGAAAGGCAAAAACACAAAGAGGTGTGGGTGGACGTGAGATGGAGAATGCGAAGCGGAGAATATGGTGATAAGAGCTATGAACGAGAGCAAAGAGACAAATGGACACACATTCACACGCGCATCACACACACACACACACATTCACACGCGCATCACACACACACACACACACACACACACACACACACACACACACACACACACACACATCACTCACGGGTCGGCTCTAAACTTTGCGGCCTGGGAGAATATGGACGTGTGTTCGAAAGAGGCAAGGGAGCGGAGACAGAGCAGGGACACAGCAGATGTTGCTGGCGTCTGCACACGCGCCCGGCAGTGGAGACAATGAACGGTGGTGCTGTGTGAGCAAGGTGGCAAGCACCAGCGCAGGCACATGGCATGGCTGGAGTTGACCCCATCCACAATGCAGCGCTTTCGCACACACACACTCGCACACACACACACACACACTCGCACACACACACACACACTCGCACACACGCACACAACGCGCGTTGGCGACCTTGTGTTCGCTGAGAGCGGCCTCCACGGCGACCAACCGGCGCAACGACAGACCAGACAGGGACTGCGCAGGGTAGAGGTTGAGATGATGGCGGCGGTGGTGGTGGTGGTGGTGGTCGGGTGAGTAAAGTGAGAGGGACTGGTAAACAGGGGAGAGGGGGAGGGTGGGAGAGAGACACAGCGCAACCTTGTTTACCTTCACACACACAAAACACACACACACACACACAAAACACAC
>NW_004754897.1:628301-652051 GCF_000188695.1 Salpingoeca rosetta | reverse complement strand
ACGCGCACACACACACACACAAACGCACGCACGCACACACACGCACACTTGCACCCACACACACACACTCGCACGCACGCACACACACACGCACACACAAAAGCACGCACACACACACACACACACACACTCGCACCCACACACACACTCGCACCCACACACAAACAGAGCCACACCTTCTCGGGCGTGTGAAGCACGGTGGCGAGGTTGCGGCTTGCACAGTGTACGTGGCACTTCAACGTCACACCAATGGCATCCTCTTTGCCGCACGCTGACACGGCTGGTCGTTGCAGCAGCTGTCATCACACATCAGGGATGGGAAGAGTGCATTCGTGCGCGTGTGCGTGTGTTTGAGTATGTGTGAGGGGTGGGTGTGTGTGAATATGGTGAGTCGGTGGGTGGGTAAGTGAGTGAGAGGCACACGCAACAGCTGCAAGACACACACACACACACACACACGCACACGCATGCACGCACTGACCTCGGAAATGACGGGATCGTGGGCGCGCTTTCGAAAATACGAGCACTGGCAACACAATTGCAACGTTGGATTAAGTTACGCCCGAAACGATCGTCAACGCTGTACACTCGCACACACACACACACACACACACACACACACACACACTCACACACACACACACACACACACACACACTCACACCACGCCACAGACAAAGAGGGTCATGGCATCCACCGCCGATCTTGGCATCTGCCTCAAGAAGGCGTAGAGGTCCAGCTTCCCCTCGTAATAAGCGACGCTCGCCCGAACACATTGAGCAAAGCAAGCTTTGTTGTCGCTCGAGCCATCAAAGCCAGCACCAGCAGCAGCACCAGCGTCACGTCGCCCACCCTTAACCTCGCGTGTGTCACCACCACCATCACACTCCCTCAAGATGCTCCGAAACACCATCAGCGACGCCTCGCACGCGCTCACATCACAATCTGCTCCGCCGAGGTCATCAAACCCGTGCATGAGCAGCGCCTCCGTGTACTCGTGCCACGGGGTGCAGCCATCGTCATCCACACAGTCAAAGCCTCGCGCCACGTGCTGTCTCCGTGAGGAGGGTCTGGATGGTGGTGGCGTGGTGCCCAAGCCGAACGTGTCGTGGCCGTGCTGCTCTTCTTCTTCTTCTTCGTCTCCTTCACGGTCGTGCAGGTCCATCAGCTCTGCTGGCACGGGACCACCCATGCCATTGGGGAGGAAGGCAAACAGCGGCGTGCTGTCCTTGGCAAGGTGCCCGCGCGCAAGCACGGCGTGCATGATGCTGGCGGTGACGAGCCGGCACGCCACGTACGCAGCCCCGCGGCGAAGGTTGCGCACTGCGCTTTCCTCCAGCCGCTGCTGCTCCTCGCGACTCCTGCACTGCGCAAAGCGAGGAAAGATGAGGAAGGGCTTCGTCTCGAGGTGCTGGAAGAAGGTGAGCTGGTGCAGCATGGCCCCCATCCACTCCGTCAGCGTGAACGTCATGCGGGAGCGAAGTTGTGCATGCTGCTCCGGCAACAGCCGCCAGGTGTTGGCCAGGAACACGCGGGTGTCGCGGGCAGCCATGTTGCTCACGTCCCTTGCCGCCACGTTGCAGGCGCACTCGACGATGTACCTCGTGCTCTCGTGGATGTCACGCGACGTCCACAGCACGTCCAGCTGGAGGTCGGTGCTCATCGCCTCCGCACACCGCTCATACAAGGTGGTGATGCTGCTGCGGCCGCCAAAGTGAACCGTCGCCTTGATGCACGCGCACACGTGCAGCAGCTGCACGTCGTCCAGCCAGGGCGCGAGCATGTCCATCGCCACCACGCAGCTCAGAAACTCGTTCATCCCTCGCGTCCCAATATCAAAGGGAAGCACCTCGCCGGGCACAAACCCAAACACGCGGTAGCACAGCTGCTGTCCGAGCATGCGACGCGCGGCCACCGAACTCTCGCTCAGCACGCACGCCTCCTGCTCCGCCTCCGCATCCTCAACTTCACCACCGTGCCCCCCGCTCTTGCGTGCGCAGGGCTTCCTCGTCATCCACCACGTGTCAATGGCGGCCAGCCGCCTGCTGATCAGATCTTGCTCCGCAGCCGACACGGGAACAAGTGTGCGACGGCACTTGTGCCGAGGGATGGCGTTGTTGCCATTGTCGATGCTCGTACCGTTGCTCCTCCTGCCGTCAATCTTGTACTTGCTGCTGCTGTTGCTGTAGCTGCTGCTGCTGTTCTCACTGCTGCTGCTGCTGCTGCTGTTGCTGTTGCTGCTGTATTTGCTGTTGCTGCTGCATCTGCTGTCCTGTGTCTTTGCCGTGTCCTCGCCCGAGCAAACCTGTTCTAGGCCCAACTCACAGTCACGGTTGGCGTTGCACTTTGCCGTCTTGGCCCGCTTGTCGTCGTCGTCGTTGTTGCTCACGGCCGTCACAAACCCCCAGGAGTCCGCCAGGTCCTTGCCAGCCATCAGCACAATGTGGCTTGGATGGCTGAGCTCGCCCGACCGATGGGTCAGCGCCTTGCTCGTCGATCCAACGAGGCATGGCGAGTCTTCGATGTACTGCACGAGCTCGTCATCTGTCAGGAGTGTGCCTTGATGGTTGCTTGATGTGGATGCTGCGCTGCTGCTGGCGTCATCGGGCGTAGTGAGGCCCTCGGCATTCAGCTCCTTCTTGTCGGACGGCCTTCGTCCCGTTGATGCACTGTGGGTGACGCTGTCGAGGGGCAGGGAAAAGAGACGCGAGCGGCGCAAGATGGGCAGGAGAAAGGGCGCGATGCACTCGTCCAGCTGCAAGTACACAATGTCCTGAAACAGGGCCGCCAGGAACGTCACGACGTCCCGCTCCTCGTCAAGACGCGCCGTGTCGTAGACATGCTGCGTGGAGTGGTACGTGCGGTTGGGCCCGCTCGTGGCGGCGAGCAGCAACTGTGCCATCTTCACAATCTCGTGCGTGGGCACGGGCGCTCCCAAGGTGCGAAAGGCTTGGCGAAGGTCTGAGGTGATGGCGTCGAGGTCGCCTGCCAGGTGAACCACGTACTCGTTTGTGGTGATGTTGTGGTGATAGCTGGTGGCCGCCTTCCTGTCTGGGGTGTGTGTTGTCATCGTGGGTATGTGTGGGCGATAAGAACGTGTCTGTGGTTCTTGTCGAGTGAGAGTAAATGGATGAGGTGTTGAGGTTACTGCGAAACGAGCGTGCTCGCGTTTTTACACTTCCATCATCGTCGTCGTTGTCGTCGCCCACACATGATGGCTATGATGGCTTGGTGTGGAAGGCGGTTCCCTCCCTGAGACTGGCGTGGGGAGGGACGTTTGTGCATCTGTGGACGAACAATTCCTGGAAGCTTGCGAAAAGCACGTCTTCCAAGAATCACTCTTGCGCGTTCTTGCAACATGACGTCACGCATGACGCCACGGAGTGTCAAAGTAAATGTGTGCATGCGTAAGTGTTTACGTGACCATCCGTCAAATCCTGCGACGCGCGACTCACGCGTGAAAAGTCATGGGGCCCGAACGGCAATACTGCTGCTCTGTCAAAACGAGACGTGTGCTTTTGCGTATGCCTTTGTTACCGATGGTTTGCGAAGGTAACAACAAGCAGAAGACTCGGGGAAGTTGCAGAAAGGTGATAGCAACGACATCGCACTCCTACCAAGCAAACAAGTGCATGCATAATTGTGTGTGTGTGTGTGTGTGCGCGCGTGTGTGTGTGTGTGCGTTTGGTTGCTGATGGACCACACCTCCATTTCACGATTGCACAAGGTTGCGAAGGTATTGCAGTGCAACAAAGCAGAAGCCTTGGGGAAGTTAACCAGAGAGTTGCAGAAAGGGGATAGCAACAACACACGCACATTGAGACTGCTCAACTCCCACGACACGAAAACACACACACACACACACTCACGCACACACACACACACACACACGATATAGCTGTTATGTGGTTGGTGTCTTGAGGCTAAAGCCGCCACCAGTGAAGCGTGGTCTGTTTGCAATGTGCTCGGGTGGTGGCACGGGCCGCATTGCTTGCTCCTTATCCCGTCGCAACATGTCCTTCTTCTTCTGCTCAAAGTACCTGAGAAAGGAAGGTGACGCAAGCAGTGAATCAAAGCAGAGCAAGGCTTTGAGTGGCGGGAAGCTGAGGGTAGTAGCTGTGGATGCAGCACGGCGTGCTCACCAGACACATCCACAATAACGGGACACATCACCAGCACACCACCCAGGTGCAACGCGAGGCTTTCCAAAAGACATAGCGTCCACAACAAAGCAACAACCCCGCCTCACCCCAGCCCACACCCAGCCTACACGACACGACGCGACACGGCACAGCAATGCAACTGACTTCTTCTTGAGGTCATGGAGCTCCTTCACCACGCGGTCGAGCTCAAACTTGTGCTCGTCGACCTGTGCGCGGTACATGTTGACCTCCGACGCCATGGACTTGAGTTGTCGCGTTTTCTCCTTGACCGCCTGCTGGTACACCTGCAGCTGCTCAGCCACCTCGGGGCCGGGCTGCCTCGCAAGGATCGTCTGGTAGTGGTGGTGTTGGTGCAGAAGCGTGAGACTGGTGTAAACTTGTGTGTGTGTGTGTGTGCGTGTGTGTATGTGTGAACTTGTGTGTGTGTGTGTATGTGTGAACTTGTGTGTGTGTGTATGTGTGAACTTGTGTGTGTGTTGCAGGTTGGGGTGAATTGCACAAGCAACAGCCGAAGAAAACCACAAAACGTTTGCACACCCACACATGCACACGCACACGCGTGCGGACCTTGAGTTCGACGTACTGCCTCTCCTTCTCCTGAATCTTGAGCTCCTTCTCCACGACTTCGCTCGTCTTCTGGATCAGCCGTTTCTGCAGTGTCTGGATCTTTTGTATCATCTCAAACGTCTTCGGATCGCTGGTGGGTCGAACAAAACAATCATATTGCGTCATATTGCGTGGTGTGGTGGGTGAGACAGCTGCTGACGAGAATATTGACACGGCGAGCAAGGAGCCAGATTACAAACACAATATCACACACACACACACATACACATGCACACGCATACACACACATGCACACGCATACACACGCATACACACATGCACATGCATACACACGCATGCACACATACACACACACGGTTTGACGGACCTGCCCTCGAGCTTGCGCCATCTGTGGACGTTCATTGGCGTCTGCACCTCCTCCTCCAGCGCTTTGCATCGCGTCTTCTCCTTGAGCAGTTCCCGCTGCACCTTGAACAGCTCCCGTCGGAGCTCCTCGATGTTCGACACATTCTGGTGGCGGTGTTGGTGGCGGTGGTAGTGGGAAGGAGAAGTGGTGAAGTGGTGAGCACAGAGTGACGGCTTGAGCCAACTGGAGCACATGCACACACGCACGCATACACACACACTCCACACACACACACACACGCACACGCACGAATACACACACTCCACACACACACACACACACACACACACACACACACACACACACACACACACACACCTCACAACACAGACAGCTGCGCACCTTTGAGAGAAGGGATCGTTCGCGCTTGAGGCGTTTGATCTCGACCTTGAGCAGTCGGATGTCCTCCTCGCGCTGGCGGTACTGCACTTCTCCTTTCTCCAGTGTTGACGCCTGAATCTGCAGCTTTTGGTACAGCAGCTCAAGCTCGGCGTTGCGCCGGGTGAGTTGGATGGCAAAGCTGTCTCTCATCTTCATCACCCGCTGGTTCTCGTCCTGCAGCCGCTTGTACTCTGAAGGGACGCGACGCGACGGTGGTGGTGTGGCGGTGGAGGTGGGGTGAGTGAGTTGGTGTAAAACGATGGTGGGGTGTGAAGTGCGTCAGGCGGATGGCGGCGGCATGTTGAGGAGATGGAGGTTGACTTGTTTCCATTGCAGGGTGTAATGGCGGCGGCGTTGAGGTGAAGCAATCTCGCCCAGTCTTCCCTCTGTGAACTCACGCGCGCGCGCGTGTGTGTGTGCGTGCGCGCGCATGTGTGCAATCAACTCACGTTCCTCGGCGTCCTTGATGAGTTTCTCCAGCGCCTCTTTCTCACTTGTCTTCTCCGCAATGCTCTTCAAGTGCGTCGCATTCACAATCTGTGTGTGTGTGTGTGTGTGTGTGTGTTTGTGTGTGTGTGTGTGAGAGAGAGAGAGTGTGTGTGTGTGTGTGTGTGAGCCAGCACTCGCTCGATGTCGCACACACAGAGACACACCCGCCAAAAGTGATTACACCAGATTTCGTGTAAACGATTCGTGCCTGCAGGCATTGTTACCTTGAGCCGGTCCAGCTCCGCCTTGAGCTTGTTCTTTTGCGTGTCGAGCTGTAGGGCGGCGATGGTGGCGGTGATGGTGGTTCATGATGAGACATGGTGTGCAGTGGCGCTGGTGTGTTGGTGTTGCATCGAACAACCAACGCAGCATTCCTCCGCATGTGTGTGCATGTGTGCATGTGTGTGCATGTGTGCGTGTGTGTGTATATGTGTGCGTGTGCGTGTGCATGTGCGTGTGTATATGTGTGCGTGTGTGTGCGTACTCACCGTCTCGTACATGTGGTGCTCCTTTTGCAGATGCGCCTCCTTTGTCGAAATCTCCTCCTGTTAACGCGAATGAGACGCGTTCGTGTCGTGATGAGGGCGCAGCAATTGCATACATGTGTTGACACGCACAAGTTGCAGGCAGACACAAAAAAACGCGAAGAAGGATACACTCACACACCCACAAACACACAAAAGCACCCACCCACACACACACACCCACACCCCCCCCACACACACACAAAGACACACACCACACACACACCCACACACCCACCCACACACACACATACGAAAGCACACGCAAGCATCCGAGCAGGCACCTTGAGCTGGTCGATTTGGTGGTTCATAATCTTGAGTTTCCTCTTCATCTCCGCAATCTCATCCTGCGCCTCAATCAAATTCTTGCTGTACATGTTTCTGTCGCTCCGCACTTGCTCGTACAGGCTGACAAGCGGTGTTGTGATGATCACAATGGCGATGATGATGGTGGATGTGGTTCGGTGCGTCAAATATGTGAGCACACGCACGCAAGCGTTAGGGAGACACATCCAAAAGGGTGGAGGCACACAAATGCACACGCATGCACACATCGATACAGATGCACAACACACACACACACACACACGACACGCCAACACACACACACACACACACACACACACACACACACACACACACACACACACACACACACACACACACATGACACGCCACGGGCTGACCTCTGCTGCTGCTTGAGCTTTGCCTCTGCGTCTGCAAGCTTCTTCTTGAGGTCGAGGACCTGCGCATCAGCCAACTTGACTTCCTCCATCGCCTGCACAGCCCGCGCCTGCGTTGCGCTCGCATCGTTGATGTACTTGTCCCGCTCCTGAGAGAGAGAGGGGGGGGGAGGTGTAGCATGTGTGTATGTGTGTATGTGTGTATGTGTGAGTGAGTGAGTGAGTAAGTGAGTGAGTGAGTATATGTGTGTATGTGTGTGTGTGAGAGAGAGAGAGAGTGTGTGTGTGTGTGAGAGTGTGAGTGAGTGAGTGAGTGAGTGAGTGAATGAGTGTGTGTGTGTGCGTGTGCGTGCATGCACGTGTGTGTTTAAGCAGCAAGAGAGTGCAGGACATGGAGGAGCACTAGCCACACCTTTCACCGCCCACCCTACCTGCACTGCCAACACCTCTATCACCACACCACCACCATGCATCATGGACGTCGTTTACCTTTTCGAGCTGGAAGATGATCTTGCGCTGTTTTGCGGCCTCCTCCTTGAATCCCGCAATCTCGGCCTCAAGCGTCTTCTTCGTGTTCTCGTGCATCTGAACAGGTGGTGTGGTGTTGGTGATAGCGGCGGCGGCGGCGGCGGTGGTGAGCGCAAGCACGCATTGCAGCGTGACGCCACAAACACAAGCACAAACAGTCACCCATCAGTGCACAGGCACAGACACACACAGACGTACACGCGCGCACCCTCTTATACCCCATCCGACTCTCCCAGCATAACCGTCACGATCATCGTCACAACCACGACCATTATATTGTCATGATCACGACGGCTTGCTGACCTTGACGAGGACCTCCTGCGCTTCCGTCTCCTTGGACGATGTCAGCACCTTCTTCGTGAGCATGTCGCGGTTGCGCGCCATCTCGTCCAGTCGCTTGCGGTCGCTCTCGTTCTGCCGCTTCGACGCCTCCAACTCCCGCTCAAGCGCTCCAAGCTCGCCCTGCAGTGATGGTGGCGGTGAGGGTGGTGGTGGTGGTGGTGGCAAAGACATTGTGAAGAGAGTTGGGACAATGTTGTGGGAGTTCTTGCTGATGACAACTCCGCGAAGCATTCTTGCAGGAAACATCCACGCATGTACACACACACATGTACACACACACACACACACATTTACACACACATACACACGAATACGCAATCACGCCACACCTTGAGGAGGTCCCGGCTGCTGATGAGCTCCAGACGTTTGTCCTCGCTCGCCTTCAACTTGCGCGCAACAGCCTCGTTCGACTGCAGACACACGTGCGTGGTCGTGATGGCAGCTTGCGGTGAGACGTGGAGAGGGGCGTTGTGAAGCAGCCACACAACGTGCATGGAGAGACGAATATCACGCACTCATACGCAAGCAAACACAGTCAACACACACACACACACACACACACACACACACACACACACACACACACGCGCACACACGTACGCAAGCAGACACAGGTAATGCACACAAACAAATGCACCCATCACCACGCCACACAACACAGCCCCACCCCCTTAAGTCACGACAATGCATCACCTTCTGGAGTTTCTGGCAGTCGCCCTTGAGGGAGAGGAGCTCGTCTTCGCGCTGCTTGAGCTCCTGTTTCATCTTCATCATGTCTTCAAACGCATTCTGGTTCGCCATCATGCTCTCCTCAACCTGACGCACGCACGCAATTGGGTTGGGGTGTGTAGTTGATGTGCATGTGTGTGTGGTGGGGGGGGGTGTAGTTGATGTGCGTGTGTGCGCATGTGTGTGTGCATGTGTGATGTTAGTGAGTTAGGGTTCATGTGTGCGATTCAATGTAAAAACATGTTCACATCTGATTAGCAAACACCACAACAGCAACAACACCTGCTGCCACCACCACCACCACCACCACTGCCGCCGCCGCCTCCACCGACCACACCTGTTTCTCGAGTCTGCTGTTCTTCTGCGCGAGCTCCATCATCTCCTGCTGCACCAGCGACAACTCTGCTTCTTTCTCGTCCAGTTGGCCCGTCAGCTCTTGCACCATCTGCGAAGGGTGTTGAGGAAGTGGTTGGTGTGAGCACGGAACAAGGGTGTTGTGTGTGTGTGTGAGATGAATGGCATGTGTAATGTAATGTGTGTGAGTTGTATGGCATGTGTGCGTGATGTGAGGTGTGCGTGGTGGTCGTGATGGTGTTGTGCATTGCAGTTGGCGTGAGAAAGGAGCAAAAGTGTTGGGCCACGTGTTTGTGGCACAGCACTGGATTTTGGCAACGGCTGTGCGACACAACACGGGGGTTGATGGCAGCGAAACAATCACAACACAAAACGCGTGCGTGCAATCCACAGTGCATAACACGGCACGCTGGTGTTGCATGGCCTCTCACCATCTGTGTTTCCTTCAGCTGCTCGCCAGCCTCTGTTGCGTCGCTCTGCTTCTCCTCCAGCTCTTGGCGCCGCGTCTGCACACAAACGAAGACGGTTTTGGTTAAGCGAGGTGGTGGCGGTAGTGGTGGTGAGACGTGTACACAACAACGGTCGGCACACACGCGAGTACGGGCAAGTACACGCAAGTACACAAGACAGCGCACAACCCCCCCCCCCAACACACACACAACCACACACACAACTGCGTCTCTACGCCAGCAACCGCACCGCGAGTTCGCGTTCGAGGTGCGCCTTCTTGCGGGCCTCTCGGTCAGACTCGGACTGCTTCTGTGTCAACATCTCCTCCAGCTCGTCAACACGCGCCGTCGCCTCCGCGCGGCCTTGCTCCAACTTGTTCTGCTCCTCTCGCAGGTCCGTGATCTGCTGGTTCAACTTGCTCGCCTGGTGTTCGTATTGGGGGGAGGGAGCGCATGTTGGTGGTGGTGGTGATCATGATGATGGTGGTGGTGGTGGTGGTGGCGGTGAGTGAGTGAAGCTACGGTGCAATTGTGGCACCTCACCAACGTGGAGGAACGCAGACAGGACGGCAGGATGACGGACACACAGGCAGACGAGTACGCACAGGCAGACACACACACGGACAGACACACAGACACACACACACACACACACACACGGACAGACACACAGACACACGCAGACGCACAGACACAGACACATACACACACGCAGACACGCACACCACAGTGCACGCCTCTCCCTCCACACCTGTTCGAGCAAGTTTTCGCGTTCAATCTCGAGCTCTTTCTTGCGTGCGCCGAGAGCAGTGAGCTCCTCCCCCTTCTGGTGCGCCTGCGACGTCTGCTCCTCAATCTCCTCATTCAACTTCACCATCTCATCCTGGACAGCGCACGTGTGCGTGTAAAAGCGTGTGAGAGTGAGTGTGAGCGAGAGAGTGAGTGTGCATGTATGCGCGCGCGTGAGTGAGTGTGTATGTGTGAGTGTGAGCGAGAGTGCCTGGAAGCGTTAAACTACGCCGCTAGACTACATATGTGTGCTCCCTGCGCCTCCGTGTGTTGTTCATCGTGGACGAGACACGCCACCAACCTCACAGACAACTTCTTTCGCCATCCAACCCAACCCAACACACACACACACACACACACACACACACACACACACACACACACACACACACACACACACACACACACGCAAAGCAGGCCGTACCCGCATTTCCTCCAGCTGCTCCTTGAGTTTGGCCTCGTTCTCACGCGCCTGGTCCACGAGCTTCCACGCCTCGTCCACCTCCTTCTGCAGATGCGCAACCGACATCTCATCATCCCGGTTGTTCTGTGCCCAAGAGAGGGAGTGTGTGTGTGTGTGTGCGTGTGTGTGTGTGTGTGAGTGTGTTGTGGCGTGCGTACGAGTGTGAATAAACACCAGAGCGTTAGCACATGTTCAGATTGCTTCGCTAACACAAAACACACACATTCACATACGCACGCACACATATAGACACACGCACGCACACACAACACACACACATAACACACACGCACAGACAACACGATGCGCCGCCTCTCTTGAGCATCACTGCGAGCCAAGTGTACCTGGAGCGCGGACTGCACTTTGGCTGCGTTGGAGACGAGCTCTGCGTTCAGTTCGCGGCACTTGGACTCCAGCCGCCGCTCGTTGTCGTGCGCCTTTTCCAGAGCTAAAGAGGGGGGTTTGATGAATGCAAGGCCACGGAGAAGCACGGTGAGACAAGGGTGCGTGGTACATGGGGCAAAAAGAGTGCTTAGGGTTCTCGCTCCTCCATGGCACCACGCTTCGTGCTACCAACGACGACGAGAAGCACGCATGCAAGCCAGCCACAGCGGGCAGTGACGCACCTTCCAGGAGGTTTTCGTATTCTTCACGGAACGGGGAGAACGCGGGGTCGTCGGAGAACCGGTCGAGTGCTTCCGCAAAATCCTGCAGCTCATCCTCCATCGCGCCGTCCTCAGACTGCCAGCATGGTCATTGATTCGTTGGTGAGTTTCTGTGAGCTGAGGACGGTTCCAGCATCGCCATCATCGCCAACACAAACACTGTGCATGACACACAAACCTCACACACACACACACAACACACACATTCTCTCGCGCTCTCTGTCCCTCCTCTGTCCCTTCTGCCTCTCTCCATCGCTCTCATCTCATACTCCATCGTACCATGGCTGGTGTGTGTGTTTGTTGGAGGTGAGGGAGGAGAGATCAAGTCAAGTCAAGCAAAGCGGCGCTGTGGTGTGTGGGGCTGGCTGGATGTGTCGCTCTGCTTGCTGTGTTTTGTGGCTGGTTGCTACCGCCGAAAATTATGCAAATTCTTTTATCATTCATCCACGAGCACGAAACCTAAATGCCACAGCATGAAAAGTAGTCAAGCAAGAGTGCAGCGGCACACACACACGCGCGCGCACACACACACACACACACACACCCCACACACACGCACACACGCACACACACACACACACACACACACACACACACACACACACACACCAGCCCACACACACACACACACACACACACACACACACACACACACACACACACACACATACACACACACACTACACGTTGGTTGATGATGATGGCGCCTCGAGCCTCTTCTTCAAAGCAGTAAATGTGGGCCGCTGGGTCGGCGACTGCGCCATGCAATCTGTCGTCAGCTCCCGATACCAGGCGGCAACAGACGCGTCCTTCTCATCTGCACACAGTGAACGAGCACAGGCACGCGTGAGAAGGAACGAAGACGCTTTTCGTGCCCAACAGCTGCACACACACACACATAGACACGAATAGAGGAAAACATAGAAGGAAGTATTCGCGACAACAACAACAGCAACAACAACTTAAACAACAACTTAAACAACAACAAACAACAACAACTTAAACAACAACAACTAACACACCATCGAAGCGCAGGCGTTTGCCGTCCCGCATCAAGGTGCTGAGCATAGCCAGCATGGGCCCCTGGTAGTTGTTGCCCTTCTCCTGCGCAATCAGGTCTGGTACACGCTGTGTCGCCACCTCCCACATCAGCACGCCAAAGCTGAACACGTCTGCCTTGGCGTCATATCTGCTGCCTGTCAGCGCCTCTGGTGCCATGTACAGCGGCGTGCCCACACCGGCTGTCATCGTCAGGTGTATTGTCTCGCCACCCATCTGCTGCGAGTACGGCAGGTCCTCTTGGACGTCATCACCATCATCACCACAACCACAATCATCATCATCATCACCACCACCACTGCTGCTGTTGGTGTTGGTGTTGCTGTCGCTTCTATCTTGGTGCATCGATCGCCTATTCAAGGAGAGGAGGGAGCGATGATGTATTGGCGTTCGTGTGGTCACCGTCGTGGTCGTGGTGTGTCCGTGGCCAACCAGGCACTGGCGAATGGACCCAAAGTCCGTAATCTTGGCGCGAAGCGAGGCAGACACCAGCACATTTCCGCTCTTCAAATCCCTGTGTGATTGTATTGTGTGTGTGTGAACATGCGTGCATGTGCTGACGATGATTAAGACATGTCCACACACGCATCTGAGCAGTTGAAGTGAAGCAATCAACAAAACACACATACACAACACACACATACACACGCATACACACACACACACACACACACACACACACACACAAAGCCAGACCCCGACCTGTGCACGTGGCCAAGGCTGTGGATGAACGCCATCCCGCTGACAACATCACGCAGCAGCCGCAGCTTCAGCTGCCATGGTGACGTCACATGCATTACAGACTGCACCCGTGATCGCGTTCGCCTCTGGTCGTGCTGGTGTTGCTGTTGGTCAGCAGTTGATGAGGGTAGCACGCCTGGGGCGGCGAGCAGGGACTCCACCAGTCCCCCAACACCAGATGAAGATGGTGGTGAACGCGTTGACGCGTGTACGCCACCATCAACACAACCACCACCACCACGACCACCACCAATGCTACTGTCAATGCCACCACTCGCAGCATACTCACCGTCCCCTTCATCGTCTTCATCTGCGTGCAGCTGCAGCTGCTTCGTCTTGACCTCCTTCAGCATCGTGTCCCAGTCACGCTGTAGCAGCTCGCGCAGCGACCCCATCGCCACAAACTCCAGCACCAGGAACGGGCTGCCGTTGGGGTCTGTGCCCGCACCAAAGAACCGCACCACGTGCGGGTGCCGTGTCCGCTGCAGAAACTCCACCTCCTTCTCAAACTCAGCGCCCATGGACATGTCATCCAGGCTCATGTGTGTCTGCTGCAGCACTTTCACCGCCACTGCCAGCGTGTCCCACTTGGCCTTGAATACAACACCAAAGGCACCCGCAGCTACACGCTTGATCATCCTCAGCTCATCGTATCCAATCTCCCACGCCTTCTTCAGTGCCATCACCTCCTCGTCTCGCTCCGACAGCAGCTGCTTGTGCAAGCTGTCACTCGCACGCGTGCTTCTATAACGGCGGTACAGCCAGAACAGAAGCGGAGCAAGCAGCACCAGCCCAGCCACTACGGAGCCAACGATGATGGGCGCAAGCTGCACGACCACCTTCTGGCAGTGGCCGCTGCTGTCGATGCGGTGCCCGCTGGAGCACTTGCAGTCGAAGAAGTAGACAACCTCAGTGGACAGGCCGTCCAGGTTTTGGGCATGACGCAACACCTCGCTGCGCAGCCGCAGGTTGCATTCGATGGGCACCTGCTCCAATTGCAGAATGGGTGGCGAGGTGCGTGACGTGAGGGTGATGCTGAAGTCTGTGGACTTGAACTGGAGCTGCGCCAGCACCGTGATCTGCTCCGTGATGGGTGTGATGAGGTCGAGTTGGTTCAGCCACTCGTTCTGCGACAGGTCCACCACTTGCACAAACGTGAGGCAGCGGCGCAGCAGCCGGCGCGCTGTCGTTGGCGACCGGAAGCCATCATCGATCATGGACCGGGCAAACAACATCGTTGCGCCCCACGATGAGCACATGGCGCGTGTTGGCGCCAGTTTGGTGCTGGACACGTCAATCACCTCAACAAAGGGGGCCTGCAGCGTGTGCAGGTGCTCACTGAACGACACATTGAGCTGCACAAGGTTGTCGTCTTCAATGTGCACGGTCTGCAGCTGCGTGTTGTGCTGCAGGAAGATGGAGTCAAAGTTGCCCTGGCACATGTGGATGGCGGTGTAAGACGTGTGCGTGATGCTCAGCTCCCGCACGTGTGGGTCCAGCATGTTGCACACCACCTCCAGCGGCACCGTGTCCTCGTTCATGCCTGGCCATCCAAGGTACAGGTTGTCCAGTGACACGTTCACGGGGAAGGCAGCCATCTGTTGCTGTTGCTGTTGCTGTTGCTGTTGCTGTTGTTGACTGATACCGTTGGTGCCGTCGTTGCTGCTGCTGTCGTTGCTGCTGCTGCTGCTGCTGCTGTCGTTGCTGTTGTTGTTGTTCGTGTTACTCTGATCACCACTGCTGTCATCACCGCCACCACTGTTGTCGCCACTGCCACCAACACCGCCACCAGCGTGGAACACCTGCGAGAGATCGAGGTGCCGCGCTTCGAACGTGGTCAGCCGACGCGTCCTCTGCGTGTCCAGTTTGGACACATCCACACTCGCAACCGCGCGCAGGTGCTCGGCAGTCGACACGCGAAGGATGGTCAGGTTGGCAAGCTGCAGCAGCGGCGTAAAGTCAATCTGCGTGATGTGGTTGTTCTGCACGCGGATGGTTTCCAGGTGCGGGCTGGCTGAAACGTCCGGCATTTGCTGCAGCGGGTTGTTGCTCATGTCCAGGTCCTCCAAGGCGGGGAGGACCGCGGTGAGTTGCGTAATCCTGTTGCTGCGGACGAAGAGGGACTTGAGGGCCACCAGGCCGTCAAGTATGGCGTCGACGGTCTTGAGCGCGTTGCCGCCGATGTACACGTGCTCAAGGGAGCGCTTGTTGGCCTGGAAGAGGGTGGGGGGCAGGCTCTTGAAGCGATTGCGCTGCAGATTGGCCACCCAGATGTCAGGGTTGTGTTCGAACAGGTTCGGGTGGAGGGAGGTCAGCTGGTTGTCGTGCAGCAGCACCTCGCGCAAGAGCGGTAGGCGATCGAAGATGTGGGTGGGGAGGGACTTGAGCACGTTGCTTGCCAGCCGCATGCTGACCATGGCTGGCAGGTTGTCGAACAGGCCCTTTGGAAGCGCAGACAGCCGGTTGCTGCGCACATCCACGATTTGCAGCCTCGTGTTCTTGTCAAAGATGTGCTCAGGCAACGACGTCAGCTCCGTGCTCACCACGTTGATCTCGCGCACACTCGTCAGGGCGCAGAACGCGTCCCGGTGCAGACTGCCAAACGGATTGCGCAGGAACGAGATCTCCTCCAGGCTGGACAGGCCGTCCAGCGTGTGCGCCGTCAGCGTGTCAATGTCGTTCTGGTTCAGGTGCAGCTCAAGCAGGTTGGAGAGGCCCTCGAATGCCTTGTCTTCAATGCGCGTAAGCAGGTTTTCCCCAAGCTCGAGGATTTGGAGCGCGGTGAGGGCTGCAAACGCACGGGATTTCACGGTTTCGAGCTGGTTGTGCTGCAGGAAGAGCAGCTGCAGCGAGGTCATGCCATCAAACAGGTTGCTGTGGAGGCTCATGATGAGGTTGTTGGAAGCGTCCAGGCTGGTGAGCAGTGCCGCGAGGGCCGGCCGCAGATTGCCGCGCTGCAGCGTCACAATGCCGTTGCCAGAGACGTCCAGCGTGACCAGCTGCGAGAGCGGGTTAAACAGGTCCAGTGAAAGCGTGGGAGCGGGCAAGCTTTGTACCACTAGGTGCTGCAGCCGGGGCCAGCTGCTTGCATGCAAGATGGTCCTCAGTGCACTCAGGGTGAGACCATTGCCACGCACCACCATCCACTCGACATCCTTGGTGAACTCCGCTGGGAGCGGGTTTTGAGGCTTGAGCTGGGTGCCTGCAGGCACAATGAGGGTGAGGTTGGAGAGCGAGTCGTGATGTTGGCAGGACGGTGGGAGCATGTCCGCAAGCGTGCACTCGACAGCCTCTAGGTGGTTGCGGCGCGCTCGAAACCGGCGCCGGCGCTCCAGCCGCTCCAGTTGCTCCGGGTGCACCATGGGCGGTGGATCGATCAGTTCCGTGTCCTCACCGACGCCTCCGGCACTCTTGAATTGCTTGATGGCGGCCAGCTGCTGGCGGTGTTGCTCCTGTACCTGCACGCGCTTTCGCTCCACCAAGTTGGCAGCAGCAGGGGCGGGGGTGGTGGGCTGGAAGTGTTGTTGGGCGGGTGGTGTGGCCATATCGCTTGCGAGGAATGATTCTTCGTCTGTGAGCGAGCTGCGACAGCCGAAGCGGCGCAAAATGGCTTGAAGAGGCGCCACGTCATCAGGCGATGCGGGAAATGAAGAAGCAGGTTGCATCCCATGTGCAGTGTTGGGCCGCGCAATTATCTCCTCAAAGCGTGCCAACGACGCGTATGCCTGCATGCACAACAGCATATCATCGTCCTGTCGTGCGTGTGTGTGTGTGTGCGTGTGTGTGTGTGTGCGTGTGTGTGTGTGTGCGTGTGTGTGTTTCATGTGTGCGTGTGTGTGTTTCATGTGTGCGTGTGTGCGTGTGTGTTGTGTTGCGTGTGTGTTCGTGCGTTTTGTTGTGTATTCGGGTGTGTGTGTGTGTGTGTGTGTGTGTGGTGTCGTGTGTTGTGAGGGAGAGAGACAGCATGCTTGTGTCATGTGGCAGAGTGCTTGTGCGCGCACAGCTTCTTTGCGCGATGAGAGCAAAGTGTCGAAACGCAAGATGTGCGTGCAACGACACGACACCAAAACGGATTGACGCTCAGAGCAAACAGTCATCTCATGCAGCTGAGCACGACACGACATGGAACCGACAACACACATGCGCGCTGTGGACAGTGCTCACCTGCGCTTGAGCAGTGTTTAGGGCTGCCACTGATGGCGCTGGGGTGCAGCAAGCGAGCATACAGCACAGCAACACCGCCACCCCAGCGATCAGCATCGACGCCGCGCGGCTGGAGGAGGTGCTTGACATGGCTCACTTCTTGCTCGCAACAAGAGTTGGAACGAGGAGTTGTTGTTGGGGGCACGCCCTTTTGGTGTCGGAAAAGCAGTGGGAATGATAAACGATCTTCTGCATGCCTGGCAGTGCCTGTTTGTTTTGCCGGTCTTTCTGTGTGCGTGGCGTTGTGTGCCCTGTTATGCTGCGTTCAGCGGTTCAGTGTTCTTGCTGTTGATGTCTGTTGTCGTATCCATTGTGTGCTGAGTGTTGTGGAACACACGCCACGAAGAGAAGGCCCACCAATAGACGTCACAGAGACAGCAAAGGGAGAGAAAAGAAGAGAGAAAGAAGAGAGGGAGATCGCGAGCCTGCAAGTTGCAAAAGGTGAGTTGTAACGCAAGGAAAGAGTGGTGGTTGGGGCATGTCGTGCTTCGGTTGTTTACTTGCCTGCAGGCAAGAAAGAAGCAGAGGCAGAAGCAGAGATAGAGGCAGAAGAGACAACACAGAAGGCAGAATCACACAAACCAACTCAAATGCACACACACACACAGACAGACGCAGACGCAGACGCGCACACACACACACACACAGACACAGACACACACGCAAAGGCCTGTCTACCCTATCTATGCCCATTCACGACGTTGATAGCTCGCTTGGTCTCCTCGTGCACCGTGTCTACTGTTTCCATTACCGCTGCCATTCGAATAGTAGCCATTCATTGGGGGCGGGGGTGGGTTGAACTTGTCCTGCACGCTCTTGCCGTGCGTGGGCATCCCACCAACAATGTACCCGTGCCCGTACGTGTCACCGCCGGCGCCCTCGTCCTTGCCATCGCCCTGGATGGACGTGTAGCCGTCGTGCAGCTTCTCGGGCTCAAACGCCTTGAACATGACGGTGCCGATGAGGATGACGGGGAGGGAGGCAAGGGCCCAGATCATGTCCACGCGGGAGATGCTTGCGCCGTGGCACCAGCGGTTGGCCTGGGGCACGGCGATCCAGAACACGGACGAGAGCGGGTTGGCCAGCGCGGCGATGAGGGAGGCCATGTTGGCGGAGTCCGTGTCGGCGACAATGGCGGTGAAGACGTAGGACATGATGTAGAAGCCCGCAAACAGGATGCCCATGAGCGCGGCATACTGGCAGCCGCTCTCCGCCCCAAAGAAGCACTTGAAGCCGCCGGCAAGGGAGTGGGCTGCGTCGTGGAAGTTGGATGAGGGCCCAAACCCAGGCAGGAAGTCCGTCCACCAGAGGGCGACCATGGCCAGGACCTGGTACAGGCTCTCCCAGGCCAGGAGGAGGTACTTGTCGTACGAGTCCGTGGACGTGTCGCGGTACTTGTTGAAGATGGCCTCCATGTACACGTTCATCAGGACCGCGGGGACGCAGCTGAACACAAACACGGCCGCCCACCACGTGCCGTTGGGGAACTGCGCGTCGTGCTTGTGCGTGGCCGCGCTGTGCAGGGCGGGCACGAGGGAGACAAAGATGCCTATCATGGTGACGATGGCGCCGACAATCTGCCACAGACGGTACCGCTTCTCCACGTGCCGCACAAAGTAGCTGGCAACAAGGGTGAGCGGGATGGTGGCCTGCAACAAGGGGCCCTGCAGGTCGTTTGGGGTGTTGGCCGTGGCGAAGACAAGCAGGATGCCGTTGGCGGCGTCGCTGATGCCGATGAGCAGCAGGCGCCCCTGGAACCCCCACGTGACGGACTGCCGGTGCATGTGGCGTGGGATCTTGCCCGTGCAGCTGCGGACGCCCACCAGTGTCCAGAAGAAGATGTTGAAGAGGCACGAGCACCAGAACAGGACAAAGTACGGGCCACCCTCCCGCAGCTGTCCGAGGAAGCACGGCAGGGAGAGCAGCTGCCCAAGCGCGCCGATCACCATGCCCACGCATGCCCAGAACAGCGGCGATCGCAACGCAGCACCCACGGACACCATTTTGCTGGAGAGCAGGGACGGGTGGGTAGGAGGAGGAGAGGGACGGATGAGGGGAGGGGGGGGGGGAAGGTCTGAGGAGGAGAAGAAGAGAAGAGGATGTGGGAAGGGAGAGAAAAGGAAAACAGGTGCGGTGGGATCAGCGAGTGGGGCTCTGATGCCTTGGAATCGTTATGTTCAAGGGAGAAAGGATCAAGAAAATGAACGAAGCAAAGAGCAAAGGCGTGGTTCACTGGAAATTGAGACAGAGAGAGAGAGAGTGATTGTGTGTGTGTGTGGGAGTGTTGGGGAAGGGGGGTACAACACGCACGTTCAGTGATCGTGTGCGTGTGCTGCCTTGCTTGTTGGTGACAGGCTTGTGTCTGGTCGCGGAGGCGTAACAGCAGCAAACAAAATGCTGGTGCTGTGGGTGGTTGGAGTGGTGGTCATCGTGATTGCTGAAATTTATTGGAAGATTTTCGCGGATCCTCTACACCATCGTCAATACACGTGGGTTGACGCTTGCAAAGCAAGAAGCACAAAAAGGGGAGCGCGAGCAAGCGTGCGTGCCAGCAAAGGATGCGCATGGCAGAACGAGAAAGAAAGGAAAACAGGCGCAAGGCGGGAGGGAGGGGGGCGATTACACCGAAGAGGTGGTATAAAGGAAGAACATCAAATGGTCTTAGAACAGCTAGTTGCCTGCAGGCAAAAGGAAAAAACAAAAGTGACAAAGCACACAGCATGGGCCGACCGACCGACAGACGCCGACGCAGACACAGACACGCACACAGACACACACACACACAGACACGCAGACAGACAGACAGACACACACACAGACACAGATACACAGACACAGACAGACACACAGACACACGCAGACACACAGACACACAGACAGACACACACACACATGGTTTGTTCAGTTAGTCAAGGGCAACGCCCCTGGTTTCGCGGGGAAGGCCAAAAGATGCCATGCCAGCGATAATGCTGGTGGCGCCATAGAGGGCAAGGCGGCCATACAGCGGCACAGCAGAGGCATCG
Source organism: Salpingoeca rosetta (assembly GCF_000188695.1). NCBI lineage: Eukaryota > Choanoflagellata > Craspedida > Salpingoecidae > Salpingoeca > Salpingoeca rosetta. The sequence goes on along the minus strand of NW_004754897.1, from coordinate 631,493 downwards.
CCCCAATATGGGGTGGCAAACGCCGCAAGCCGCGCCATGCCATTGCACCACCCATGTCCAGCAGCACGCACGCTCGTCGAGTACAGCTCCGGCGTCACCACCCACACCACGCAAGAGCCAATGAAGATGGCCATGCGTGCAAGCACAACAAGCATGATGCCCACGCCGCGCGGAACGCTGATAATCGTCAGCACCATGAGCACGCCGCTGATGATGAACGTCACGCCGGCCAACGGCTTCCTGTTGATGTGGTCAATCAGCAGCACGCCCACAATCGCGCCCAGCAGCTCGGCAGCGCCAGCCGTGAACAGGGCAGGGTAGTCAAAGTGACCCGTGCTGTGGTGGTGGTGATGGTGATGTGTTTGATTGCCGTCAAGGGAGAACACAGGGGCTTGCTGGAGAAACAGCGTGTCGTTGTGGATGGACGATCCGTTTGTGCTGTTGTGTTTGTGGTCCCATCCAGAGAAGTATTCGGGCGTAATGATCACGGCGCCTGTTGTGCAGTGGATGTTTGGCCGGGGGGGGGCAAGAGGAGAGCAAGTATGAGAAGAGGGAAGGGAGCAAGGGAGTCGTGTGTTGGGGGCAGCAAAAGGCGGCTACAGCAGTGTTTTTGCTGAACGCCCCACGCGTACATTACGCAAACACCACGCGCCCGCCAAAACAGGCTTCTTCACAGCCACGCACACACACACCTACACCTACACACACCCACACACCCCTACACACACGCACACACCCCTACACACACGCACACACACCGTAATATGCAAAGCCGAATGTGCTCCAGATGGTCCAGAGCATGACAGTTGCGCGCCAGTTGGCCTTGTTGAATAGCCGCAGCGGTGACATGGACCCGCCGCTGTCATCAGCAACATCATCATCATCACTGGCGACTGCACTGCCACTGCCCCCACCGTTGTGCACGCTGTTGACGCTGACAGCCGTGTTGTTGTGCTTGCTGCTGTTGGCGTGCTTGTGATTGGCAGTGCCGTTGAGCATGGGTGTGAGCTCCCTGTTCTTCTCGCGGTGGTAGCCAGCATCATCGCGGTAGTACTCGTCGTCACCACCATCAACGCCGCCTTCGTGGTGGGACGAGGCAATCACAAACGTCTTGCCGTCGACTGGCGGGTTGTGCATGCGCACGAGTCGCATGTTTGGCGGGAGCGCGTCTTCGCGCTTGTTCAGGCGGGCTGCGTTGCGGACAACACGGAGAGCATCCTCGCTCCTGTTGACAGACAGCAGCCAGTGTGGCGATTCCGGGAGAAAGGGGAAGAACAACATGGCGATGGCAACAGGCGCAGCGCACACGGCCACGAGATAGCGCCAGCCCAGCCGGTCAAGCATGATCCACGCCAAGCCGTTCACAAACAGCGTCCCAAACGTCCTGGTGGTGGTGGGGGGGGGGTTTGGTGGGTGGTGTTCGTGGTGGGCATGAATGTGAGGGAGAGTGAAAAGCGAAGAACATAGAGTTGAAAAGGGTTGATTGGAACAGAGCAACGAGGCAGTGAGGCAGACAAAGCCGAGTTGAGTCGAACATACCAGCATGCAGACACACAGACACACACAGACACACAGACACACACACACACACACACAAAGATACAGACACGTATGTACGGACAGACAGACAGACAGACAGACAGACAAACAGACAGACACAAACAACTCCCCCGCCACCCACACACACGTACCAGAAAAACTCGATGCTGAAGAGGGCCTTGCCGCGAATCTTGGACGGCATAAACTCGGCCAGGAGGTCGTAGGGAACACCCATACCGCCAATGCCAAAGCCAACAAGGAAGCGAAGCGCAACCAGCATGATAAAGTCCACAGAGAACGCACTGCAGGTGTCGAAAGAAGCGGATGTGGGTTGAGCATGCATATGAACGTGTGGTAGGCGAGCAGAGTCGGTGATGGAAGCCATGGATGAATGCATGGCTCAAAAACGCCAAATGTGCACGTGTGTACGCTGACAGAGAGACAGAAGCACACGCAGTCACACGCGCACACACATGCACACACACAGACAAATATACAGCCACACGAGGACACAGCACACACACACACACACACACACACACACACACACACACACACACACACACGTACACGTGCGCCAACTGCACCTTGCCAAGCCCGCGCCAGTGACCATGAGTGCCGGAAGAAACGCGGCACGACGTCGCCCAAAGCGATCTGCCATTGGACCCCAGAAGATGGAGCCAAACAGCTCCCCGCCAAACACAACCGCAGACAGCGTGGACTCCTCCACATCTGTCAGGTCAAACGCATGCTTGGCCTCCACTTGAAGGAAGGTCAACAGACCAATCTCTGTGGACGTGTGTGTGTACATGTGTGTGTGTACATGCGCGGGTTTTGTTTGTGAATGAGTGAGTAGTATGTGTGTGCGTGTGTGGATGAGTAGTGTATGTGCGCGTGCACGCAACCAACAAACAGGAACATGCAAGGCTTGCATGCACGCAAGGATCCTTTCACCTCCATGCTTCAAATCACACACTCAACACGCTTAGACACACACACACACACACACATACACACCGATGCTGTCTGTGCAGAAGCAGAGCCCGCAGATGAGGAGCACGCGGATTTGCTGCCAGCCATAGCCAATCCTGTTGATGGCCTCTGGCACCGTCAACTCCACCTATAAGCGAAAAGAAAGGTTGGAAGCAAGAGAAGGTGATTGAGAAGCGAGAAAGGGTGATATAATAGCGAGAGAAGGGGTGAGGGGGTCATGATGCATGCAATCACCACTCGAACACACACAGACAGACACAGACACAGACACAGACACAGACACACACAGACACAGACACAGACACAGACACACACGGCCATTGCACTCACATAAGGGGAAACATCGTCGTAGAACCGCTTCTCTGTATCGTTGCCCGTCTCTACTTCATCATCCGTGAGGAGAGGCTTCTTCTCACTCCAATCGTCTCCCCCGTCCATCATCATCTAATCTGTGCTCACACTCGCGTCAAACTTCTGATGGTGTGTTGTGGTGTGTTTTTGTTTGTGGTTTGGAGGTTTGGTGGCGCTTGTGATTGTGAGTGCGGAAGATCAGCAATATTTTCAAACTATTTTCTGCAGTGTGCTTCGTCCAAGCTCCTCCCGGCCAGCGCCATTTCTTGGTGTCGTGAACCGCAGCCATGGCGCAACGCGAAAACGCAA
>NW_004754897.1:621824-623201 GCF_000188695.1 Salpingoeca rosetta | reverse complement strand
ACACGCACACACACGCACACACACACACACACACACACACACACACACACACTCACACACACACACACACACCCTCCAACCTCCTCGAACCTCCTCCTCTTGCCTTCGACCGTGCAGAGTCTATCTGAGAGGCAGCAGGCGCGCATCCTGGACCACCCAGCGTGCCACACCCCCCTCTTCCTCATCGTTCTCATCGCTGAACTCTGCGCGTTCGGCAGCTTTGAGGAACTCGACGACAAAATTGAGGCCTGTCTCAGGGTGAGATGTATGGTGCCAGCAGCAGTGGCGTGTGTGGTGTGCGTTGTACAAGTGTTGTATTGTGTGACGTGCTGTGCGTGCGTTGTGTAAGCGTTGTGTTGCGTTGTGCAAATGTTGTGTGATGCATGCACGCTTGTCTGCTCGATCAGGTGCGCGTTGTGTTTGTGCACAATGACCACGCTTCTCCATTTGAACTCTCATGTCCTCCATCCATCGTTCCTCCCCCCTCCATCTCATCGTTCAGTCGGAGAATGTGGAAGCGCTCTTCATGCACGTCCTCCAACGCCTCGACGACGACTTTGTCGGCGTGCTTGCAGGCAATGGTGCGTTGTCTTGTGCCACGTGGCTCCTGCCTGGGTTGGCTGGCGTGTTGGCTGGTGTGCTGGCTGGTGTGCTGGCTGGTGTGCTGGCTAGTGTTATGCTCTTCAATAACCATTCCTTACAATGGGTGTATTTATGTGCGTTCATGATCATATGCGTGTGTGTGTGTGTGCAGGCGATGGCGCTGTGCGTGCTGTGATGACGCATCTCGCATGTGCGCGACACGGGTTGTCAGAAGCCGAGATTATGGTAATTTTGCAGTTGAGGGGGAGAAAACTGTTATGCATGGAGACGCACATCGCTATTGTTGTTTCTCATTCGAATGCGATCATGTCTCTCGCTTGATGTGTTCGCGGCACTCTGACACGCACACACACACACACACACACACACACACACACACACACCTTCCTTGTAGGATTGCCTGGAGCTGACGCCCCAGACATGGTCACGCCTCTATTTTGCAATGGAGGACCTGCTCGTCACGCGTTCGGGCCTGCTGTGCATCAAACGCATGCAATTGCGCCTGGCCATTGAACGCCACTACAACCTGGATGATGAGGTGTGTATTTGTGTGTGTGTGTGTGTGTGTGTGTGTGTGTGTGTGTGTGTGTGTGTGTGTGTGTGTGCGTGTTTGTGTGTGCGTGCGTGTTTGTGTGCGTGCGTGCGTGTTTGTGTATTTTGTGTGTGAGGATGCACCTTGGCACTGTAACATCCAACCAGACTCATCACCCGCCGTCCTTCTCACCACCGCCACCATAATCATCACCATCACTACCACCATAATCATCACCACCA
>NW_004754897.1:619844-621724 GCF_000188695.1 Salpingoeca rosetta | reverse complement strand
CGATCGGTACAGCGATGGAGTGTGCCGAGGAGGGAGGGGATATTAGGGCGACACTGTGACACTGTGACACTGACACTGACCGTGACGATGACAGTGATAGTTAGGCGTTGGAAGCGTGGATGAATTAACGCATAGCAGACATCAATTATGTGTCGTCTGCTTGCCACACTGTTTTATTTTCTTTTCCAAATCAGGATGCTTCCCATGTGACCATTCACCACCACCACCACCACCACCACCACCACCACCACCACCACCACCACCACCACCACCACCACCACCACGACGTGTAGGTTGCGAGCCTGCATCACGCACCCTCGCCTGTTTGCTGATCTGTGCGCTGGTCTGAGTGCCGGCAATTACGACCTTCTCCATTACTGGGCCGCTGTTGGCGACACGGGCGAACAGGTGTGGCATTGCACCAAGGGGTCATGGGTTTGTATGTGTGTGTGTATGTGTGTGTGTGTGTGTGTGTGTATGTTAGTGTGTGTGTGTGTGTGTGTGTCTTGTGTGCATATTTGGCACCACAGCAGCTCCGCTCCTCACCACTGCGCTGTCTCGATCCCTTTTGATGACAAGATGGCGGATGCGTACATGAAGAGTTTGGACGCGCAGCTGTCGGCGGCAGAGAACGACGACGACCTCACGGTACTGGTGATGGTGGTGGTGGTGGTGGTGGTGGTGGGGCAGCTGCACGCGGAAAAAGCCACCCGACTCATTGTTCACGTTCTCTTCCTTTGCGCCCAACCCCTTCCCCACTCAACCAATCGACACAAACCACCTCTCTCTCCATACACGATCATGCCATTTCAGGAGATTGCGACTGCTGCAACGCGCATTGGCCAATATCTGGCGGAGGCGGGGCACTTCAAGCACGCCGTCAAGCCTTTCCAGTCAGTGACGGAAGTTCAGGGAGGGCGGTGTATGTGGTTGTTTGTGTGTGCGTGTGTGTATGTGCTTGTTTGCGTGTGCGTGTGTGTATGTGGTTGTTTGTGTGTGCGTGTGTGTATGTGCTTGTTTGTGTGTGCGTGTGTGTGTGTGTGCTTGTTTGTGTATATGTGTGTATGCTTGTGCACAGCAGCTTTATTCACACATACCACAGTACCATCGCTTCTTAACACGCCTGCAAGACATGGGTTTGTTCGTTCCATCTCAACCAATGCCGTCCTTCACCATCAACTTGTGCCATGTTGCCTGCAGGCAAGCGTTGAAATTGAAGGAACGCGTGTACGGGCGGGAGAGCGAGAAAGTCGTCGACACATTGGCGGATTTGGGCCGGCTCTGCTTCACACAGGTCCGTGATTGATGTGTTGTTACGAGTTGGCCTGAGGCAACACACGAAGTCGATCGTGAAGAAACACACACACACACACACCAGAAAACACGCACTCCACACTTGCGCACCTCGTACACGCTCCACACACACACACACACACACACACACACACACACACACACACACACACACACACACACACACACACACACACACACACACACACACACACGTACGCACACACACACGTACGCACACACACATTCACGTACTCACTCACTCACTCACATATTCACACACTTGCGCACAACATACACACCCTCATACCACATGCATCCCTGTACTCACCGTTGTCTCCCTTTGTCTCCCACACAGGGCGATGCGAAGAGCAGCCATGCGCTGTACACGCGCGCGCTGAAGATTGCGCGAAAGTGTTTTGATGCGGACGATTTGTCCGTCATCAACATTGAGATTGGATATGCGTCCGTGTTGAAACAGCAGGAGGACTTTGATGCCGCTCTTCAGCTCTACAAACACGCTCTCAAGGTGACTCGATGGTGTGAAATAGCGCGCGCGCGCGTGTGTGTGTGTCAAGGTGTTATTG
>NW_004754897.1:603158-614742 GCF_000188695.1 Salpingoeca rosetta | reverse complement strand
GTGGGTGAGTGTTGTGTGTGTGTGTGTGTGTGTGTGTGTGTGTGTGTGTGTGTGTGTGTGTGTGTGTGTGTGTGTGTGTGTGTGTGTGTGTGTTCAATGGGATGTGTTTGGGCACGTGAGGTGTTACGATGGGGCGTTGGGACAGGGAGGGTGGGGTCATTACAGCAAGATGCAGCAAAAGCGAGAATGCCGATCAAATGGTACATGAGTAGCACATGAGCAGATACCATCCCATACCGTGCTCGTCAAGAAACGCCTGAAACTCCACTGCTGGGTCGACACCACCATCACCATCACCATCACCATCACCATCATCAGCACCATCACCTTCACCTTCACCTTCACCACCATCCACATCACGATCACTGCCGCATGCATCGCCAAATGGGGTGAGAAGGTCGTGGACGAGCACGCCCCCAAAGCCGTGCGCCATGACGGATATGGAGCCCGTGAACGAGGGGTTGTGGTGCTGGAACGATGCGATGGTGGTGTTGATGGCTGCGGCGATGGCTGCGACCATGGCCGATTTCTGCCGGCACGTGACACCATGATGGTGAAGAGGTGAATGGATGAAACCGTGACGTGGTGCACAGAGAGGTGGTTGAGGACTGTTGGCCAGGAGGATGTGTGTGTGTGTGCTTTGAGAAAACAGAGAACACACACACACACACACTCTCTCTCTCTCACACACAGTCACACACAGCAAGCGAATATGTGTGTTGTGTGTTTTTACGTGGTTGTGGTAGGCGTATGTGTCTGCGAGGATTTCGTTGACAAAACCACGCAGGTTTCGGATTGTGTTGAGCTGAACATCGCGCACGCTGCACAACAGTGGAGGGAATGGATTGGGAAGGGCGATGTCGGAGGAGGGAGTGATGATAGAGGTCCAGTGTGTGGATGTGGTGGTGTGATCGCAAGCTGTTGTCATCATGCAACCGTTTCATGCGCATGCAAACACACACAGACACACACACACACACACACACAGACACACAGACACAGACGCATACACACAGACACACAGACACAGACACACACACAGACACAGACACACACACACACAGACACAGAGACACGTCACCATGCGCGCGCGCCTCGCTGGTACGCACCTGTCGAGCAGCGACGCAGGCGTCTCCCAGTGGATTGGCAGAAACTCAACCCGACCCGTACTCTTGGACGAGCCGGTAACTGGCGTGCGCATACGGCCATGATGAGTGGCGGTGTTTGATGATGATGGAAACGATGAAGGGGATGAATTGTAAGCATTCGGTCAAGCAGGGAAGAGTTCACATTGCTTGCACCAGCACCGCACCAGCACTCAACCCCCACTCAGTCACAATGCACCGCCACCGCCACTGTCGCCATCTCCACAATGACAATCGCATGGCCTTTGACTCACGGACGAAGTGGGTGGCGATGAGCTCGGACCCGATGGAGCGGAGGGCGTCGCAGATGTCCGTCACGTCGCCAACCTGATGAACGCGATGCAGACGTTGGAGATGTGGTGGTGGTGGTGGTGGTGGTGGTGTGACGCGTCGTATGTGGCGCAATATGCAAGCAAAACCATGCACGCCCACACACGCACACACACACACACACACACACACACACACACACACACACGCACACACACACACACACACGCACACACGCACACACACACGCACACAATCACCACCTTGTCCTTCGTGACGTGAAAGCCAAGACTGCTGAGGTTCGGTCGCTCTGGTGTTGGGCCGGCAATGACGAGGACGAGGTGATCAAACGCTTCACTCGGGGCTGACCCTGCCGTGATGATGGTGGTCATGATGGTGGTCATGATGATGGTGGTGGTGTTCGGGTGTAAGTGGGTAGCACATGTCAGTGTCAGCTGACAGCAGCAAACATTCACATCTCTCGTGTGTGTGTGTGTGTGTGTGTGTGTGTGTGTGTGTGTGTGTGTGTGTGTGTGTGTGTGTGTGTGTGTGTGTGTGTGTGTGTGTGCGTGTACCCTGTGCGACGTGATCAGCGAGGCCGCGGGCAAGACGGCGCGGCTCAGACGATGCCGACTCGTAGAACACAAACAGGTGCTGGGAGGAGGGACCGGGGCAGGTATGGACAGGGGCATTGGCAGGGTGTACGAATGAGGGTTGCAGTGTTGTGTCGATAGAATGGTGCGTGATCGTTTGGTGGCCACACACACACACACACACAGACACACACACACACACACACATAGACACAGACACACAGACACACAGACACACACAGACACACACAGACACACACACAGCAGATGGACGCAACCGCCGTTACGACGACAGCAGCACCTGGTGATGGAGGACAGCGCGGTTTTGGTTTGGAAGATCAACGGTCTTCTTCCACTGCCCGGACTTGCGTGACTCTTGATACGCAATCTAATGGCGTTGGTGGTGGCGTGGTGGTGGTGGTGGTGGTGGTGATGAGGTGGTTGTGGTGAGGGTGGTGGCTGGTGAAGAAGAGGTAGGTAGGACGATGAATGTCAACCTGCAAACTCAACATTTACGATACAGGCTTAACCACACACACACACACACACTCACACACGCACACTCACTCACTCACACACACAGACACACTCAGGCACACACCTCGACAATGTCGCTGTGTTCCTCTGGCAGCGGCTGCAGCGTCGGGCCCTGACCAACAACCCACGCGCTCCTGCAAAGCAGATTCAAAACGTTAAGGCGAGCGATGAACAAGCTGCCATCACGTCTACCACGCTCCACGCTGTCGCACGCACCAGCTCACATATACAACCAAACCAGTGCAACCAATCGAATGCACCACGAAAGCATGACCAACGACTCGCTTTCCACAACCTCCTCTCCAAACCCAACACACACACACACACACACATACACACACACACACACACACACACACACACACACACGCACGCACACGCAGACATACACACAGCCCCTACCTGACGACGGGGTTGGGCTGGCCAGCCCAGTAGCGTGGAGACCGCTGGCGCTTCAGAACATCCACGGTGAATCGTCCGCTGTCGGTGACAACGACCACATCATCACCACCGATGTCGCTGTCACGGCCACGGGCGCCGCCATTGTTCGTTTCGTCGTCCTTCACCTTGTCCTTGTGCGCCTGCAGTGCAGCCTCGAGCGCGTCCGAGTCAAACTTGGAGAATGGCGACCAGGCTCCAGAGGAGTGCTGCCAGAACCAGTAGAACGGCGCATGCACGCTGTCTGCAGATGCCCCACTGCTTGTGGTGTTGCTGCTCACAGCGGACGGCGGTGCTGCAGCAGAAGGAGATGTCGCCGTGGCATCTGCGCCACCCTGCTGCTGCTGATGCATTGCTCCAGTGTTGTTGGAGTGACTGTCAGCAGCACCACCCGTATTGCCATCGTCGTCATCTGTGGCGCCGGGTGCAACCGACAGCGAGAGCTGTGCCGGCGGCGGCGCTGCGGTTTCCGTTTCGGCTTGGGCGTGTGCTTGCTCACCTCGCTGTTGCTGTTGCTGTTGCTGTTGCTGTTGCTGTTGCTGTTGCTGTTGCTGTTGCTGTTGCTGTTGCTGTTGCTGTTGAGGGACGGGAACGAGGGACACAGATCCCAACTGCCGATTGGAAACAAGGGTGCAATTGCGTGAGCGTGTGGGGAAGGGAAACGGAGGCATGCGGCCCGTGGAGCAACACCATGGAGCATTCGCGTGCATTCGTATGCATGCATGGGCATGTGACAGGACTCACGTCTGGCAAGTTGGCAAAGTCCATGACTGGCTGTCTGTCGATTGTGGAGAAATAGCCATATCTTCCACTATTATTCCAGCCAAACACAAACAAGCAAGTGTGTGTGTGTGTGATCCCTTTATTCTGTCTGTGACTGTTGTTGCATTGGTCTCACTCTCACTCTCCTAGCACTTTCACTCGCTCGTCGCATTCGCTGGTGTGCGCTTGCTTGTGTTCACTCGGTAACGCAGGAGTGAAGGCTTGACGCCATGTTCAAGCCATTGCGTCAACAAAGGTGAACGGAATATGTAATCGCATTGCACTCGTGTGCAACTACAAACTCAAACTAACATACAAGTGCATACGCAACTGACTCGAGTGCAAGAACAAACTCCTTCAGTATCAACGCTATCTTCATCCTTGAGACACAGACAAACGGGCAGTTCTGTGCTCCTGGCTCGCCGTCACGCAGCCTATCCTCTCACTTGCAGCCACCACCCTCTTCAGCTCCTCTAGTCTTGCTTTCCCCAGTTCCCGCAGTTCCCGCAGATCCTCGTTTCGTTGTTTCGCGCAACCCTCAGCAGCCAGGGTCGATGATGAGGAGGTACGGATACTTGCGGGAGTACGGCGGCGCATAGAGCTTCCCATTTGGCGCGCGCACAACACTGGTCCACCTGAACCCCGTGGACGGCAGGGGCTTGAGCGTCAGGTCAATGGTGTCGGTGAACGGATCGATGATGGCGATGGCGGAGATGTTGAAAGGTGCGGCGTAAATGTATCCGTTGTCGGCCAAAACGTTGCTGAGCCACGCCGTGCCGTGCGGTGACACGTTTGCCATGCTGGTGGTGTCCACGGTGTTGGCGACGGGGTCGATAACGAGGACGCTCGGGGCGTTGTAGGGCATGCTGTAGATCTTGCCGTTGCCTGCAAGCACGCCCTTGCTCCACTTTGCGGTGATTTCCGCCATCCCCGTGTACAGGGTCGTCGTGTCCACGGTGTTGCTGGCCGGGTCAATGATGAGCACGCTGGTTGCTGCCGCAGGCACGCCGTAAATCTTGCCGTTGCCTGCAAGCACGCCGCCGGACCACTTGAACGCGGCGTCGCCGAGGCCGACGATGGTCGTGTTGTCGGCGATGTGGTTGTCGGGATCAACAATGAGCACCGCAGAGGAGCTGTAGGGGATGCCGTAGATGAGGCCGTTGTTGGCCTCCACGCCGTCAAACCACAGCCCTTGCTGGTTCGGGGTGAACCCGGCCATGCTCGTCAGGTCAAGGGTGTGTGTTTCGGGGTCGATGACCAGCACGGCGGTGGCGCGGAGCGGAATGGCATAGATGCGGCCGTTGCGCGCCAGCACGCCGCCAGACCACTTGAAGGTTTCCTGATTGATGGGGGAGGCGGGAAAAGGGCTGAGCAGCTCGAGGTTGACGGCCCTGGTCTCGGGGTCGATGATGTACACGGCGGGGCCGTCGCTTGGGATGCCGTAGATGAGGCCGTTGTTCGCCATCACACCCTCAAACCACACGTTGCTGTTGGCGCCGAGGCCTGACAGCACGGAGGCAGACACGGACGGCGGGAAGGCGCGGCACGTCGCCGCCCTCAACTGCTTCACCTTTGCCGTCTGCGCCGCCGCGTCTGCTTCGAGCCGGTCCAACAACGCGTTTTGCTCCGTGATGGCGGCGCCGTGACCGGCGATGGTGCTCTGCTGTGAACGCAGCAACGCCAGCACATCGACGCCATTGAAATGTACGGCCTGGCGCACAGGGTCGTTCGTGTTGATGTGGAACGCGCCGTGCTCGTCCTCGTTCAGCGTCACCTCTGCCTGCACAGCGACGAACAGCGGGAACAAGAGGCAGCAGAGGAGGAGGACGAGGATGAGTGGAAATCGCGTGCGCGTCCTCATCGTTGTCATTGTCATCGTCGTTGTCATTGTCGCTGTGGTTGTGGAAATTTAGCAAATGATAAGCAACAACAATCGTCGATTGTGTGTGTGTGTGTGGATGTGTGTGTGTGTGTGTTGTGTGTGTGTGTGTGCGGGTGTGTGTTTGTGTTTGTGTGCGTGTGCGGATGTGTGTGTGTGTGTGCGTGGATGTGTGTTTGTGTGTGTGTGTGTCGATGTGTGTGTGCGTGTGCGTGTGCGGATGTGTGTGTGTGTGTGGATGTGCGTGTGTGTGCTTTGGAAGACGTACACAATTGCTGGTGGGTGTGCGCGGCGCTGTGTGCACTCTTGCGCGCTTGAACGTCGCGTTGAGAGGAGAAAACATGTCGCATAAAGAAAGATGGGCTGGGGCGAACACGAGAACGCAAGTGACGCCACACATAACATAACATAACATGCTAGAGACAAGAGACCTTTCGGAGGAAGCATCAGTAAGATAACACGAATAAATGCACACGAGTGAATGCACATAAAGGAACACACAAACACACACACACACTCACACACACACACAAAGAAACGGGCATGATTCATCAACTGCTAACGAGAGGAGAGGAGGAGGGCCAGAAATCACTGGTGTTGTTGTTGGTGTTGGTGTTGCTGCACATTTCGCTGCTGCTGCTGCTGTTGTTGCTGTTGTGGTGGTTGTTGCACATGTTGGAGCAGAGGTAGCAACAACAGCAGGTGTATCAGCTGCTGTTGTTGCTGCAAAGCCTCCTGCTGGGGGCGTGGCGCTGGAGGGGGCAGCACACCACCCCGTTTGCCGTCACCATCACCGCCATCGCCGTTACCATCACCCGCTGCCAATGGGTGTGGGCAAGTCAAATCGATGCACAGGTCATCGCCACCATTGATGCCGAGTGTGAACGCGCCAAAGTGCGATGCTGGTGGATCTGTGCCTCTTGTAAAGCTCATGGTGTTAAGACAAGCCGGGGTGGTCCTTGATGCGGCGATTGCGTCCAAATGTGACGCTTATGAACGACGATTGCGGGTAGCAAGGGTATTGGCGACGTGAGCAAACCTGTCGCATGGGGCCAGAAGATGTACAGCTGCTCGGCTTCGCTTGTAGCTGCAGTCAACGCGCGCGCGCTGTGGTGTGCAGTACACGTGAAGTGTGTGTGTGTGTGTGTGTGTGTGGGCGCGAGAGCTCTGGCTGTGGTGTTGGGGGTGGGTGTTCTTGTCGACGAAACCGCTGGCGAGGAGGGCGATGCTGTTGCTGCAGCTGTCGTGGAGCGTGGAAGAAAGTGAAGGGTGTGGTCGGGGGGGGGGCGTTTCTGTTGTGGCTGGCGTTGCTGCGTTGACAGCACAACAGCTGATTGTGTGAATGTGTTCGCAGCGAACGAAGAACGCGGTAGCAACACGAATGTTATTTTCTTCGAACGAGACAGGTCATCGGCGCTGCGCGCGTGTGTGCGTGTGGTGACTGACTCTGTATCTTTGCTTTCGCAAACGAAGAAGTTGGCGCAGTGTGGGAGGTGCTTGTGCGCTGTCATGCTCTGCTGAGTCGAAGCGTGCTGCGTGCAGTGGCTCGAGTCGTCAGGGAATACAAAGGAATATGCTCCTCATGATATCATCCCTGCTGTACCACGGCTATCAAGGGCAGCGAGAAGAGAGTGGAGGAAGAGCGTGAGTGACGACGTTGCTTGCATGATACCTGGGTTGCTTGCTGGTTTGCTTGCTTGTGCACTTGTGGTATGTCTTGACATGAAGCAAGGTCTCGTTAACATCGCAGGACACACACAAATGCAAAAAAAAATGTAGCACTCACCGCAAAGCGTGCCACGCTGCTAGCGCATCACAACGCATCATGTGACGCGAGGTGTGTGTCTTTGTCGTCAGCTGTCTTGGTGGCATTGTGCTGGTGTGACTCCGCTTCAGACAGTGAGAGTGCGTTTGTGTGCTGTTTTGTTTGTTGCTGGCGGTGAGCAGCGTTGGATTCGGCGGCACTTAGGGAAGATTGTTGAAAATCTTTATGAATTATCGGCAGGGCGCGGACCTTTGCTCGTCTCTGTCTCGTCACACACACACACACACACACACACACACACACACACACACACACACACACACACACACACACACACACACACACACACACACACACACACACACACACACACACACACACACACACACAACGATGCCGCTTGCGAGCGAGGAAGCTGTGGCAAAAGCCTACAACGCGTGTGCCAAGGAATATGACGAGGTCATGATTGCGGAAGTGAAGACGCCTTCGTACGAGCAACAGCTGGCCCAATTTACAGACGCCGTGGCCCAAGTGATGTGCGATCGCCCCGCCCCGGACATGGAGCGTGGGCGCTCGTCTTGGTGGGTGCTTGACATGGCATGCGGCAGCGGCAACATGCTGGAGATTGTGGATGCCAAGCTCTCACAGCACACCGGCGACGATACGCAACGTCAGGCCACAGCTACAGCAGAGCAAATGGCGCAGGAGCAGGGTGCCCGCAAACCAAGGCTGCTTGGCATTGATGTGTCTGCGGAGATGGTGGCCATTGCCAAGACGCGACTGGAGCCGGTCGGACACGATGCACAGCAGGGTACAATGCTGTCACTGCCCACAATTGACGACGGCACGTGTGCGGGCATGATCTGCTACTTTGCGCTGCACCACCTGGACGAAACACAGGTGAAGGCGGCGTTTTGTGAATGGGCGCGCGTGCTGGCACCAGGCGCACCGCTGCTGCTCGGCTACTGGGTTGGCGATGGCAAGCCTTACTTTGAGGAGGGCTTGCAAGTGGACATTGTCAACCACAGGAGCGACGTCATCGACAAGCTCTTGCTTGACGCCGGCTTCGCCATCGATCCAGAGAACGTGACGCAGCAAGAGTTCGAGTCAATGGGTCTTTCTGCTCACTACACCATGGCAACGCGCAAGGCTGGCCAGTGATGCTCTGGCGGGGAGAAGTGTGTGTGTGTTTGTGTGTGTGTTTGTGTGGGGGCGGGGGCGCTGCATCCTGGTTCTTGCTATGCGCGTGGCTAACGTTATGTAGCTGCTTGCGATGTCACGACCGTCGACTTTAGTTCCCCTGTTTTTTGAAGTGTTTGGATTGGGGGGGGGGCAATTGAAGCGGAACTTTTTTCCAAACACGACGAGCAGCAATGACACACCACACACACACACACACACACACACACACACACACACACACACACACACACACACACACACACACACACACACACCATCACACCATCACACCATCACACATGCCTGTGTTGCCTCGTCAGAGCTTGTCTTGTTTACGGCAGCATGATTAAACACGCGAGAAGGAAGTTTCCACGCTCTCGCGAATGAACCAAACAGGGGAAGAGGCAAGGTCCTTCAAGGTGAATGAATGAATGAAGGAGTAACCGAAGAAGCTGCCTAGCTGATTGGCTAAATAACGAACACACAACCAAGCAATGATGCAGAGGACGGCCATACAGAAAAACGTACACACAGACAAACGTACACAGAGAGAAACACACAGAAAACTTACGCAGAAAAGTTTACGCACACACACACACACAGAGACAGAAAAGCCTACACACACACACAGACACACACACACATAGACACACACACACACACAGACACACACATCACACCATTCCTCATCATGCCTTGCCTGTCATGCTGCTACCTACATATGGATACCACCGCTCATCCTGCGGCTCACATACCTTCTCCTCCTCAACCACTGCACCCTCATCCCCACCACCATCACCACCACCCCCTTCACTATCAGCCTTACCGCCCCCTCCCTCACCACCGTCACCCCCTTCACTACCCTCACTCTTGAATGCAAACTGAGCCGGGCAGCCAATCACGTCGCCCGTGTCCTCGTGCACACACACCTTACGCGCGGGCTTCCACGCAGCGCCGTCGCCACACGCGATGATGAACTGCGGGTCAACAATCTCCCGCACCCACAGCCACTTTGGGTAGCGGCCCTCAAACCGGTACACGTCCACCTGCGCAGGCAGCGTAATGTGCGACTCCGGCAGGCTGTCGAGGTCGTATGCGCCGCCCTGCTTCGTGCCGCAGTACTCGTATGCGAGGTGCGGTGACACGCGCAGCTCGTGGATGCCCCCGCTCGGTTTGCACATGTCGATGTTGAGCACGCGCTTGCGGACGGGCCGCAGGTGCCGCCGCGCAAACGTGCCGTTGGGCGCGCGCGTGAAGGCGAGGTTGATGTTCCAGTCCCAGTCCATGCGACGCTTGCGCTCCGGACGCAGCTTCTCGTACACGCTACGGTTGAAGGCGTAGGCGAGGTTGGAGAAGAAGGGCTGCTCCACCACGGCGGCGTCCGGGTCGCGGAACACGTGGTGGAAGCGGTTCATCTGCCCAAACACGTGCACGGCGGTCATGGAGAGGGAGGTGGTGTCGCACTGGCTCTCGCCGCGATTCTTGATGCGCATCATCGCCCGCGCCAGCTGCAGCGACGCGTTGGACAGCAGCACGTGGTCTTCCTCCAGGAACATCACGTCGCCGTCGTAGCCCTTGAGCAGCCGCGTCCACAGCGTGTCCTGCAGCCACCACCAGTGGAAGGCGAGCGGCACCGCCACGCGCACCATGTTGTCGCGCTGCATCTGCTGGAACGTCTCCCACTCCAGCTCGTGCACAATCGGCTGCCACGTGCAGAAGGTCAGCTCCTCCGTCAGCATGCGCAGGTACGCCAGGTTGAACCGGTCCATGGACACAATCACGTGCACGTCGCCGGACCCCTCCTGTTCCCGTAACCGACGCAGCACCAGCCGGTAGCTCTCGATGCGCTTGAACACGTATGATGCCACCGGCAGCCGCGGCGGCTCGTACGATGCGTAGAGCAGCCGCGCCACCGCGTTGAACAGCGGCTGCGCCGCATAGATGTGCGCCCGCACGTCGTCGCACGTGTACGCGTCGTCGGCCCTCTGCAGCAGCCGCGCAGCCAGTCCAAGCCACGCCCGCACCTGCGGCACCAAAGAGTCGCCTCGAAGATCGGCGTGCACATGGCCTGGATCCGTGACGTTGCTGAAGTACACCACATAGTCCCGCAACTCCTCCTCCTTCCACCTGCAATCGCGCTGTTGGGAGGGTGGTGCATCTGCAGCTTGCTGCTGTTGTTGTTGATGCTGCAGCTGTTGTTGTTGTTGTTGATGTTGAGGGGCGTCTGGGTTCTCTGCGTCTGCAGGTTGTGGCTGTAGTTGCTGGGTGCTGTCCGTGAAGAGCGATGTGAGGAGCGTGAGGGCTGCCACACCCAGCACAAACACCACCAGCACAAGCACGCAGTTCCGCCGCACCATCTCTTGCTTTCTTGTGGTTGATGGGAGTGATCATTGTGTGCAATTTGTATTTTTTTCTCGTTGATACTTTGCATGGTGTCGCTTGTGGGGTTGCCCGCAAGCGACACCCCATGGTTGCCAGACCAGTTGCTGTAGTTGCTCAGTTGGAGAAGGCAGAAAGCAGAAGTAAAAGAAAGCACAAGAGCACAAGACAGCAGAGCCTACGGCACCGTTGCGTATTACGCAAACAAAACAAATTAAATCACATCACATCACACATTCACACGACCCGAGCCCGTGGGTGGGTTGCACTTGTCGGGTACGTGGACCCTCCAAAGAGTGGGAAAGCGTTCGTATAAATAGGTGGGTCACACGTCGCGGCCCTGAGGCCGGCTGGAGGGGAGTACCCACTATCGAACTATGTAGTGGGTGGTTGCTAACGCCGCTGCCGCCGGCTGTGAGACGGCGCGTCTGTCGCTCGGTCCTTCCCCGTCGACCGTGTCGGTGGCGCTGCGGCCGGTCCCCGGCGGCCTCCGCGGCCGGAGCGTCCGTTGTGCCGTGGTGGTCGTTGTTGTTGTTGTTGTTGTTGTTGTTGTTGTTGTTGTTGTTGTTGTTGTTGCTGCTGTTGTTGTTGTTGTTGTTGTTGTTGTTGTTGTTGTTGTTGTTGTTGTTGTTGA
>NW_004754897.1:601279-603058 GCF_000188695.1 Salpingoeca rosetta | reverse complement strand
AGACGCAGTCGATGTCAGGCGTGTGTCCGCCGTCACGTAGCCTCCCGCTCGCATACGCGAGAGGCCGCTGTTGCGAGAAGCGTGATGTCGCCGTTGAGACGATCGTGTCGCCTTTTGCGGATAGATTGGCAGCTTTCCTGGTGGAACGCGCTCTCCGTCGGCTTGTGGCATGCCCTGCACGAGGCGCGAGGGTGGTACCCAGCCGCCGGGACTCGGATACGCGCACTGAGGGATGTTCTGAACTGTGCATCGTTGAGGGTGAGTGTTGGGCAGCTGGGCATCACGGTGAGCCAGTGATAGGAGCCGGGACCGCCCGCGCTGAGCTGGAAGGCGCGGACGATGCGCTTGTGGCTGTAGGGGGTGCGTTCATCCAGGATCTTGGTCAGGGTGCGCTGGAGCTTTCTCCCGGCTTTGAGGACCTCATCAATCGTGGTGACGCCGCCCTGTTCCTTGTCGCGCGTCGTGCACGCGAGCCGCGTCAGTGCCGCCGACATCTCGGTCCTGAGCGTGTTGCTGGGGAGGCCGCACTCAAAGGGGTGTCGCGTGCTGTTGAAGAAGTCACGTATGACGCCGAGAAAGGCGGCGGGGGCGGCCGACTCCTGGGACCGGAGGGCGAGCCCGCCACGTTGATAGGGCCGCAGGCAGCGTTGAAGCGACTCATCCTTAAGCGGGTTCGTGTGCCCCAACATCCTGGCCAGGGACAGGGCGATGAGCTCGTCGAGCTTGCGGCACGCCTGGGTGCACTGCGCGGTGGTGCGCATCGTGCAGTTCTCCTTGGCCACTACGCAGTACCTCAGGAGGATGAGGATGTACTGCAGGGGTAGGTGGCGGAAGGCCTTGTCAATGGTGGCTGCGGCGTGTTCGACCCTGTCAACGGGGGCGGCGCTGAAGAGGGGGCTCCCGAGGACGGAAGCGGGCGTCGTCACGCAGAACGGCGTGTACCTGTGTGTGTGTGTGTGTGTGTGTGTGTGTGTGTGTGTGTGTGTGTGTGTGTGTGTGTGTGTGTGTGTGTGTGTGTGTGTGTGTGTGTGTGTGTGTGTGTGTGTGTGAAAACACGATACAGTGGCAGTTTAGTCCGCAGCAGTGTGTGTGTGTGTGTGTGTGTGTGTGTGTGTGTGTGTGTGTGTGTGTGTGTGTGTGTGTGTGGAGACTCACTGTTGCGTGCGCTGCATTGGCTGGATGAGGCGATCCGGTCCAATTGCTCATCCTGACACGACGGTGAAGGTGAGGAGGAAGGGTGACAAGACGAAGGTGTACTCGGGCTAGTAATGCCGCGCAAGCGCGTTCACAAGCCGCGGATGACCGCCAACGCGTGTGTACTGGTGATGCATGCCTGGCTCAGCAGCTGTCAGGAGTTGTCACACACACACACACACACACACACACACATACACACACACACAAGGAAGAAGCAAGAGCAGCGCTCGCATGAGGTGGGAGCAAGCACCTTCAACACAAAGGAAGAAAACGTAGTGAGTGAAGACAGTGCAGCGACGCAGTACACGTGCAGCAGTGGAATCGGCCTCACGTACCCGTTTGCATGCAAGACAGAATAAAGGGTGCGACTGGAATCGATGGCAAGCCCTGAAACAAACCGTGGAAGGAAAGAGATTGTGTGTGTGTATGGGGGGGGTGAGCAGTGGCTGTAACCACAAAAGTGCAGCAGGGCAACCACAAAACGCACGCACACACGCACACACACACACACGCACACACATACACACAACAAACACACACGCACACAACAAACACACACGCATACAACAAACACACACACAC
>NW_004754897.1:595343-598564 GCF_000188695.1 Salpingoeca rosetta | reverse complement strand
TTCATCGTTTCTCTTTTCTCCTGACGCCTCGTCTTCCCGGCTTGAACGGTGCAGGTCATGGTGCTCCAAAGAGCCGCCATGATTTTGCGGAAGAAGTACAATGCTGCTCGCAAAGGACTTGACGTTGAGACATCTCTTCGTGATTTCGATTCTGACGCGCTGGAGCACTTGCAAGACTACATCGCAGACATGGCCCACACAATGCCAGACGTTGACATTGTAGTGGACGCGCTCGATCCACTCACGACCGACAAACATAAGATATCTTCAGCATGCAAAGCTGTAAAGCTGCAATTGTCCAAATGCACACCTCCCAAGCTGGAGACATCTGCGCTCAACAAACGGCTGAGTAAGTGCATGTTTGAGTTGATGTCCTGCGACGGCTGTTTGCGACGTGCTTCTCATGCCTTACCCATGACTCACACCCAACGAATTGGCTTCGGCCAAACTAATCTTGGTCCACCACATACACGTGCATGTACATGCACGCACACACTCCCATGCAGACCTTGTGTGGACTGTGGCACCAAGCACAGCTTCAAAGAAAAGGCTGAACAAGCAGGGGAGAGAGGGGGGTGTGGAGAGCTCCTTCCCTTACTTTATCTCCGTCGACCCGTCCACCTTCGCGGTCACCTCACAACTCGCCAAGCAGCTTGACATGGCCACAGCAACACATGGCGACGGGAGTGAGTTTATGTGTGCATGTGGTGTGTGTGGTGTGTGGTGTGTGTGGGGTGTATGGTGTGTGTGTGGTGTTTTGTCGTGTGACTTGCCTTACTTCCTGTATCAGAGCATCTGTGATTGTGAGTCCACTTTGTGCGCTTGTGATAGTGTGTGTGTGTGTTGTGTGTTGTGTGTCGCAAGGTGGCTGCAATACACGTACACATGTATGCACACATGTACGCACGCACATGTACGCACACATGTACACACGCGTACATGCACTTTCATGCACATACATGCACACACGCATGCACGCACGCATGCGCCGCCACTGGTATGCAATGACTCACAAGCTCGTGTGTTCTTCTTGCTTTGCGTTTTTGCTGGGCCAGCCTCTGGCTTTGAAGACATCAGCACGGACGAATACAAAGAGTGGATCCAATACCAAATGGTGGTGTGCATTCACAATTACTTCAATCGCAAGAAGCTGCACAGCCGCATGATGGTCATCGCCAACGCGCCTGTCTCGAATACGGAGCAGTACAAGATTGACGCTGCGTTTCGTCCGACCGTGTGCGAGCTGCACCACAGCTTTCTGCCTCTTATCATTGAGGTAATGATTGACGTGTGCACCTCTGACTTTTTTATTCCAATTGCTTGTGCACCAGCCACCACACGATACACACACACACACACACACAAGCGCACACAGACGCGCAGACGCAAACACACACACACACACACACACGGAAACACAAATCCTGCTTGCTCACTGCTGCGTCCACCTTGTGTGCATGTTACAGTTCGAGCAGCAGCGTGCACAGCGAGCGGCAGCAAAGGAGCAATTGCGCGAATACGCATTGCACGCTATCAAGTGCGTTCCCCGCTGGGAGTCTGTGATCAAGGGGCTGATGTACCCCATTGGCATCACCGTCGCCGGGAACTGTGTTGATGTGTATGGTTTCGTCCTTGGACACAAGACGTTCGCTGGTGGCCAGAAGATGCCAGTCATCAACACCATCACCCTAACATCCACCACGGTGCACCTCTGCTAGCATATATTGTTGTTGTTGTTGTTTTCCTCTTGTTGTGATGGCTTGCTCCTCTTGCCCCTGACATGCTGCTCTCCTCGTGCGCTGTGGTGTCCCTTTGCTTTGTTTGTGGCGGCCACATGCTCTCACACACGCTCATGTGTCGCACATCTCCACACGTCTGCTCTCGTGCTTCCTGCTTTGTTGCGGTGTCAGCTGTCCAAGTTCTCCTGTGTGCTGGATGTGCTCTTGTCTGAGCCCCTGCTGGCCTACTACGACTCGCTCTACGCTCGATGCTTTGGAGCCCCTGCCACCACCTCTCCGCCACCGCTGCCATCTCCCCAGTGCGATGTCCCACCTGCTCTTGTTGAGCGCATTCGCTTGAGCGGCGATTGCCCCGAGGAACCACAGCAGCCACAGCAGCAGCACCAGCACCAGCAGCACCAGCACCAGCACCAGCAACTACAGCAGCAACAGCAGCCACAGCACCAGCACCAGCAGAGAGATGAGGTCATCTTGGCCAACATGCGCGTGTTCTTCGAATTTGAAGACATCAATGCAGACGTAAAGATTATTGACGACACTGTGGTGAAGCGTGTGCCTGACGACCACAACATCGACCGCATTCGTCTTATGTGGCGCATCCTGCACCCACGTCACCCGATTCGCGTCATCAACAGCAACACCATCGTCATGCTCTTCCTCGGCAGCGGCAAGTTCACCACGCCAGAGCAGCTGTTGTGTGTGGGCCGAGCAGCTCCTGCGGTTGTGTTTCCACTCACTTCCCCACGCCGATGTCAGGAAGGAGAATATAGCAGTGAGGAACGCTGAAGTCGCGTTCCTCATTGATGTGGAGAATTTTGGAACGCACACGCCGGACGGCTTCACTGTTGTCTGCTGAACGGCATACTGACTTGTTTTGTTCGCTCGCGCAGGGACCGGCTGCCGTTCAAAAGCATCCACGACTTTTACTCACTGGCCATGGCATGGGCTCGCCCCGACTTTGGCGAGAGGTTTGATGTCCTGAGCACGTGTGATCGGTTTGAGGATGCGTGCCGGCGGCTTGTTGAGTGGCTGCAGCAGAAGAAGCGTGACATGGCGCATAAGGGCGGTGGGAACGCCGATGACGGTGACCAGGGACATGATGATGAAGATGAGGAGGACGATGATGATGATGATGATGATGATGATGATGATGATGATGATGATGATGATGAGGAGGAGGAGGAGGAGCAGGAGCAGGAAGGCCGTGAGGTGGGCGTGAAGAAGAAGCTGAAGATCCTCAACAAGCTCATCGAAGGAATGCAGAACGCTACCATTCTTTGACCTGTGTTGGTGCAACCACCCTTGCCTTCTTTTATGGTGGTGGCGGTGACAGGGGATGATGATGACGGTAGTGGTGGTTGAGGTGGTGGTTGAGGTGGTGAAATTGCTGTGTCTGGTGTTTTGTCTGCTGTTGCTTTTGCTAATTTGCTTGTTGTGGTGGGCCAGGCCTCCTTGTGATACTTGTTGTGCGTGCTATGATGG
>NW_004754897.1:587844-595243 GCF_000188695.1 Salpingoeca rosetta | reverse complement strand
TATGCGTCTATCCCGTGCATAAAAGAGTGACGTGACATCTGACATGACATGACGTGACACGCCATGACTTCCTTGATCGAAAAGTCTGGATCCTGTGCAGTGTGTTTGGAGATGAAAGACACATTGGTGCCGAAAGGGGGTGAGATGTTTGGAATGGGCGACTTGTGGTGGACTTGCACGAGTGGTGTGAACTCATGTCACAGGTGCGGAGTGGGGGCAGGCGTGTGTGGTCGCGCTTGCCGCGTGTGTGCGGTTTGTGTTGTTTATGTCGGTTCTCAAGACGGGCACGGACAAGCAAATGAAGGAAGCAAAACGGCGGGCTCATGAAGCACACTTAAGATCGGTGAAACGAAAAAGAAGGCAGTCATCATCCACTCACTCATACACATGAAGCAACCAAGCCATCAAATCAAGCCACCAAGCAAGCAATCAGCCATTAATTACCACTCGAGCAAGCAATATATGGCACCATCACCAAATCATGAGCACATTGTGCCACCATGCCATCTTCGTCACGCCGTCCACCGCGGTTGCCGCCCCCATCAGGAGAAGAGGCCACCGCACCACTGGCGCCCAAAGGTGAAGCAGATGCACACGCCGAGGATCAGGCCTGCAAGAGACGGCAGCTTTTTTCGGCGGATTGTTTGGTGATTTGACGAACTGTTGGTTCTTGTATTGCCATTGTCCCCCCCCCCCCCGGTGACGGTTGCGCTCTCGCTTACGTCTTTACTTTCAGTGCATTCAATCATGTACATCACACGCACCACCGCCACCCATTCTCCACTGTACCCTAGAGTCGTGCTTGTCACGCGGATCCGAGGTGCGAGCCAAACTGCTGGTCCCACTCGACGTATGCGTTGATCTGGGCCTGCGACACGCTGGGCCGCACCTGTCGCGCCGCCTGTCGAAAGTCGTCCAGGCAGATGGGCCGCACCTGGTTGGAGAGGTGTGTGTGTGTGTGTGTGTGTGTGTGTGTGTGCGTGTGTGTGCGTGTGTGTGTGTGTGGTTGTTCTTGTTGTTGTCGTCAGTGGTGAAAACAAACAAACAAACAAACATGACCACCTCCATGCAGCACACTTCAACATGGCACAGCAACACGCCGAGTATCACCACGCACTCCTCTCTTTCCCCCTTCCCCCTCTCTGTCTCGCTTCAACTCACGTCTGCTGAGGAGATCATATTGATGTCCTTGATGTCACGAATCGGGCACAGCGCCGCTTCCTGTCACACACGCGGGCACACACGACGAGGGACAGATGCACGACGATGATGATTACAGGTGACTACATGCTGCAAGCACACATGTGCACACACACACACACACACACCTACCCCCCCCCCACACACACAAATACACCATACCCTCCCTCCCTCTCAGCCCACCTTGCAGAGGTAGTCCATATCAGACCCGGAGTATCCACTCGTCATGTCGCAGATGGCATCAAGATCGGTGTCGGAGAGCGTGTATGCCTGGTCCTGGGACAGCAGGTTGACCACAATCTGCCGCCGTGCGCTCTTGTCCGGCAGCGGGATGTACAGCCGTCGCACCAGTCGCCGCCGCGCAGCCTCATCAAGCTCCTGGGCATGGTGGTGGTGGTTGTGGTGGTGGTGGTAGTGGTGTGAGTGAGTGAGTGAGTGAGTGAGTGAGTGAGTGAGTGAGTGAGTGAGTGAGTGAGTGAGTGGAGTGAGTGAGTGTGTGTGTGTGAGTGAGTGGGTGAGTGATTGAGTGAGTGTCACTCAAATGACAGCAGCGCGAACAAGACTTGCTGCTACAGCAACACCGCCGCCATCACCGCCACTGCACACGCACCTGCGGCCGGTTTGTTGCGCCGATAATCAGCAGCTGCTCCTCCTTTGTCGTGCACGCGCCGTCCTGATCACGAATCGAGCGAACAGACAGTCATGACAATATGCGATGACGAGATGTCAACGATACGCAACGGATTCAAGGCTACAAGGCTACAAAGCTACACCAAACGAAACGCACACTTGCAAAACTCGTGTCAAGCACAGTGTCAAGTTCAGTGTCGAGTACGGTGCCAAGCACAATGTCAAGTACACCCACATACCCACACCCACACCCACACCCACACCCACGCATCCACACACACACGCATCCACACACACACACACACACACACACACACACACACACACACACACACACACACACACACACACACACACACACACACACACACACACACACACACACACACACACACACACAGCCCGCACCAGCTGGACGAGGAATTCAGTCTTGATGCGGCGGGAGCTCTCGTGCTCGCCCTCCACCCGCTGCGTCAACAACGAATCAATCTGATGCATGGAGCGTGGTGGGTGATGAAGTGAGCAGGCACATGCACGCAAGTCTTCTTGCTTTGCCTGCATGCCGACAATACTTGCCAACGCTACCTTCTTTGCCTCACCCCACCGCCTCACATACCTCTCCTCCTCCTCCTCCTCGTCTCACCCCACCACACCTCACCACCTCACCACCTCACCACCACTCCTCACATAACTCTCCTCCTCCTCCTCCTCCTCCTCCTCCCCGCTCTCACCTCGTCGATGAAGATGACTGATGGCAGTGACTCGCGCGCCACCGCAAACAGCGCCCGCACCAACTTCTCGCCCTCCCCAATCTGAGCACATCGGTTGCAGCGGCGGTGATGATGGTGGTGGTGGTGGTGGTGGTGGTGGTGGTGGTGGTGGTGGTGATGGTGGTGGTGGTGGTGGTGGTGGTGAGCTGTTGCGACTTGAGTTGCATTGAGGTTCGAGGCAAGCGAGCACAACCGAGTTCACACGCACATACATACAAATTCTTCCACTCTCACACTCACACTTTCACACGCACATCAACAAGCACCTCACCCATTTTGACGTGAGGGAGGAAGCGCTGACAGAGAAGAACGTTGCCTTGGACTGAATATTGTGACCACGCGTGCACGTCAGCAGCACTGATTCCAGCGAGCGATCCATTGACACACACACACACACACACACACACACACACAGCGACACACACACACACCACCGCCACCACCGCCACCACCACCACCACCGCTATCACGCAGCTCACCTGGCTTGCGATACACTTGCCGATGAGGGTCTTGCCTGTTCCTGGGGGTCCAAACAGCAGCACGCCCTTGGGCATGGCACGCAGCCCTTTGAACAGGTCGCTGTTGTCACGTGATGGAGGTTAATTAGGGGATGAACGAAGGAAGGAAGCGTCGCGGTGACTGACACGTGAAATGATGCATAGTCTTGCCACACACACACACACACAGACAGAAAGGCACACACACTCCATACACACACACACACACAGACACACACACACACACAGACACACACACACAGACACACACACCTCTCCAAACACACGCCCCCCCCCCCCCAAATTCCAACTCACGGGCGCATCATGGGCCAGACCACCATCTCCTGGATGGCGCGCTTTGCCTCCTCCAAACCGGCAATGTCGTCCCACGCAATGTTTGGGTTGTGTTCCATGATTTCGCTTCGAATGCGCTCCACCAGCGCTTCGTCCACGTTCTTCAGGAACCGGCTCTGATCGCCACCGCCGCTACTGTTTGTGCTGTCGTTTGGTCGTCGTCGCTGCCCACCGCTGCTGCTGCTGTTTCGTTCGTCCTGTCGAAATGGCGACACGAAGCTGGACTTGACTGTTTGAGGTGAGAGCAACACAAGTCGTGGCGGTGGACGTGTGTGTGTGCGTGTGCGTGTGCGTGTGCGTGTGCGTATGTGTGAGTGTGTGTGTGTGCGTGTGTGTGAGTGTGTGGAGGAATTATACAATGTGCGAAAAGGCGAGCGTGCGGTGGTGTTGTGATCACAAAATAGCAAGTGACACCTGCACCAATACGCACGCACACACACACACACACACACACACATGTACCCACCTGACTTCCTGCCGGGTGGGCGGGAGAGGCCTGGGCGCCGTGCACCGCCCATACCGCCACCACCACCACCACTATTTCCATTGCCACGCTTCTTCGCCTGGTCCCGATGCTGTCATTGTGGGATGTGTGAGGTGCAGGTACGGCGAGGGGATCAACTGCGACAACAGTGACGTACATGCGCAGACGTGGCCTATTGCCTCACCTACATCACACATGCACACACACACACACTCACCACACACACACACATGTGCACCCACCAGCTGCTCTGCTGCTGTGAGGAATGGCGACGCTGATCGCGCGTGGTCGCCGTCGTCATCGTCGTCGTCACCAGCACCCCTGCTCCGTGACCTGCCGTGGAAGGCGCGAGGGTGTTGGTGCTGGTGCTGGTGCTGGTTATGGTAGTTGTGGTGGTGACTGGACGGACCTGGATACTCGTTGGCGCGCTTTGCGCGTTTGGTTGCAGCCTCTGCGTTCTCGCGCTGGAGGTGCCGCACGCGCTCCTGTAACGCGGCCTCCTTGGCCTGCATCGTGGATAGGGCACGCGTCATCTTCGCATTCTCCCGCTTCAGGTGCAGCAGCTCCTCGCGCACGTTTGGCGGCAGTTGGCGCGGTTGTTGCTGTTGTGGCTGCTGTGGGCGTTGTGGTGGCGGTGGCTGCTGTTGCACGGGTCCCAGGAACGTCCAATCCCACTGACAAATGCAAAAGAGAGCAGTGAGATGGGAAAAAAAGGCATGTGGAATGCACAGGCGCCAGTGTCTCCTCACAAGCACACACACATACATACACACAGACACACAGAGACACACATGCACAGACACAGACACACACAAGCACACGCACACACACACAAGCACACACACACACATGCACACACATACACACAACCATACATACACAACCAAACAAACAACCAGACACACGCATTCATACACACATGCATTCAACGCCTACCTGCTTCGGCGGCTGCTCGGCATTGTCAGTGCTGGTGTCCATGACGCCGTTGTCGTCTCCTTCGTGCTGCTGCTGCTGCTCCTCCTCCTCGCGTTGCCGTTGCTGTTGCTTTTCCTGTGCCATGGCCTTGATGTCGTGCAAGGTGATGTAGGAGGTCTGGATGGGCTGCATCTTTGGGATGGGGCGCGCGTCCACGACGTCTGCGTATCGGTGGTACAGCAGGTCGTGGTCTGCCTTGAGCACCTCCCGGTCCGCGCTTGTCGTGCTCGTCAGCGCCAACAGCACGTCCGCGGCAGACATGTGTACCCGCAGATCGCTCTCACCCTACAGACGGGTCGTGGCATCGTGCAATGAGAGACAGGGAGAGACATAAAAGAAGGGGACAAACGGCAAGTGGAAGGAACGCGTACGCACACAGAAGCAGTGCACAATGCAGTGTACACACGCACGCACACGTACACACACACACACGCAGAAGCAGTGCACAATGCAGTGTACACACATACACACACACACACACTCACACAATCACACACGCACGCACATCCAACATACCAGTTGGTCTTGGTCCACTGTGTGCAGCCGAAGCCGCTGCCAGCTCCCTGCCACAGACATCTCAGCTTGCGTGCAGCAGTGGCTTGCTTGCTTGGCGCGAACACGTTCGTATCCTCTTGCTGTTTCCGCTTTCTCTTCTTCTCTTGTTTCTCCAAAGTCAATTTTTACCTTGTGCGCCAACGTCAAATTTGCCTTCAAATTTGGATTGTTTCGAACAACGAAACGGCCAAAGGAAAGGCAAAGCAACAAGCAAGACAGGTGTGGGGTGCGAGGCAGAGGCGAACGAGGAGGGGTTGCGATGTGCGTGCTCGATGAATCGGGTGTGTGTTGATGGGTGTGTTGATGGGTGAGGCGGTGCGTGCGTGGCACGGTGTGGGCATGCCTTGGTTAACCGCGAGCCATTGTTTGGGGCTCCTGTGCGCGGCACTCACGATCAAACAACCCCAACACATCGCCACACACACACACACACACACACACACACACACACGCACGCACGACATGCTTGTAGCGATGTCGGATGCGCGACAGGTGCGCATCGTCCGGTCGCCAAACGGCCTCGGTCTCGTGGTAGATGGCCGCGATGAGACCGTTGTCACCTCCCTACAGCCACAC
Source organism: Salpingoeca rosetta (assembly GCF_000188695.1). Lineage (NCBI taxonomy): Eukaryota > Choanoflagellata > Craspedida > Salpingoecidae > Salpingoeca > Salpingoeca rosetta. The sequence continues at coordinate 589,202 of NW_004754897.1, read as the reverse complement.
GGCCCGGCAGAGGTGTGTGTGTGTGTGTGCATGTGTGCATGTGTGCATGTGTGTACGTGTGCTTGCTTGTCGTTGGATGCTATTAGCTGTGATGACTGCGTTTCCTTGTGGCGATGACTGTGTCCAAACTAACAGTCATACCTCCCATCCCTCCCTCCCTCTCTCTCACACACGCTCACACACACACACACACACACACACACACACACACACACACACACACACACACACACACACACACACACATCGTTCATGTCTTCCTCTTCTTTTATTCGTCGCTCTCGTGAATGCTAGTCTGCTGGCGTGCGTGTCGGGGACCGCATCGTGAATGTGAACGGACACAACGTGTTGCACAAGTCACGGCTGGAGGTGGTGGAGATGATCCGCACCAGCGGTGACACCGTCAACCTGGGCCTCCTCTACTCGCCCGATCTTTTGCAGACCCTTCACTCCTCCAGCGCACACACGTCCCCTGTCAAGCGTTCCCCCATCCGCAGGCATGGCACGCTTGCCACCAGCGACGCACGGCCGCGTTTCAGGCAGGCCACGCCACGATTCCGCTCGCGGGCTGCCACCACATCCATCGCCGCAGCCGCTTCATCTGCAGCGTCGCCGCTCAGCCAGGGAACGCGTGCAGGTCGTGGTGGACACCACCATCATCACAACCGCCATAGCCGTCCGCTACCACCAGCACCGCTGAATGCACAGATGCAGCTCGTCACCCCACCCCAACACCACCAACACCAACAGCAGCGGCGGCAGCGGCAGAAAATGGGCGGGCGGTCGCTGTCGCTGTCAAATATGGCGAGAAAGGGCACACCAGCACGTCCAGGCACACACGCACGCGCGCGCACGCATGCCCAGTCACAACCACAGCCACACGCACACGCACACGCACAGTCAGCGCAGTCCCCAACGTCGCCGTCATCACCCGGCTCAAAAGCAGCAGGGGCGCGGACAGTTGCGCCGACAACAACGGCAGCAGCAGCGCTGTCCCCGCAGGGGTTTGCATCCACCATTGGGCGCTCATCGTCGCTCGATCCACGCGCCATTGCGTTTCGCTTCAACACCGCGGCACCACCACTGCCACCACACGGCACATCAGCATCACCACCATCGTCATCATCCCCGTTGCACTCGCAACCACAGTCGCCAACGACGCCGACGACACCAACGCGTGCCATGCCGCTGCGCTCGCCTGCCACGCCCACCAGCCCGTCACGGCCCCAGCGGGACTTTCAAGGAGCCTATCTCGGGGTCTGTCCGGTCCTCCGCACGAACGAGGACCGCGCGTGGACGTTTCTGGACGTCGCACACCCGGTCGCCATGCTCCAGCATGCGCACGCAAACAAGCAGAG
>NW_004754897.1:572844-582844 GCF_000188695.1 Salpingoeca rosetta | reverse complement strand
CGCTATCGTGCGCCAGAGGTGGTGCTCGACCCAAACACCGCAACAGCCGCGGCAGACGTCTTCAGTGAGTTGATCGATGTGGATGGTGACAGTGGTGTCGATTGTTGTATGTTGGTGATGATGGTTATGGTGGCGGTGTGTGGCGTGGTTGTTCACACAGTGGGGCACCACACGTGCCCCACATGTACATACACACATACACAGTGTGCGTCACTGACAAGTCCGCCCATAGCTAACCCCCTCCCTTCCCCATTCCCTTACATTCACACATGACAGGCCTGGGACTGCTGGTGGTTGAGGTGCTTGAGTTGAAGCACCCGCTTGCCCACTGCCGCACATCGGATGCGTGTGCAAACGCCGTCAGGAACACGTCGCGTCTCGTGCGCGCACCCTCGCCCCTCCAACGTACGTCGCCACCTGCTTTTTGCTTGCAAGCACGGAAGCAGCTGGAAGGGGCCATGGGTGCAGTTGTTGCGTCTTGAAAGTGTTGGCGTTTACTGCTCCTCTGTCGCAAGTGTACGCTATATAATTTGTTTTTACGGACGCCCAAGTGTCGTGGTCTCGTGTGCACGTGTTCTTCGTTATCGCACCTACTCTTCTCACCCATACCACAACCACAACTCCCACCCACCACACCTCGCATGTCACCCACCACAGCGGAGTTTGTCAACTGCTGGAATCAGGATCCACTCTCCCGTCCGTCCGCACTGGAGGTACAGTCCTTCCTCACAGTCGCAGAGGACGCGGCAGCTGCTGCTGACTCAACAAAAATGGCAGCGAGAGGCGCGGGTGCAACGGGCAATGCATCGACACGTGTTGGCACATCACTGCTCGACAGCACGCAGACGTCCGACCCATCGTCCGCGCTCGGACAGGTCTGCACACGTGTATTGTGTGTATGTGTGTGTGTGTGTGTGTGTGTGTGTGTGTGCGCGTGTGTGCGTGTGTGTGTGGTCACCGCTGTGATTGGTGTTGTTTGCACTGTTAAGGCTGGTGCCGTCTGTTTTCACAACAATGGTCACACGCACGCAAACACACACACACACACACACACACACACACACACACACACACACACACACACACACACACACACACACACACACACACACACACACACGCATGTGCACACACACATGCATGTGCACACACGCTGCGCAGGTGTTGTCGGATGTGGCATATCTTCAGGATGCTGGTCGCCGTCTGGCCTATCCCCAGCACAGGCGCTCGTCGACCGCCAGCGATGCTTCAGACTCGTTCAAACAGGTACAGACGCACACAGATGAGGCAATATGAGGGGATAAGGCAATGTGAGGGGAGCGAAGAAAGGAGAGGGACGAGGTAGTAGTGTGTTTCATGGAGGGTGATGTTCCATTGCTGTCGCACCCCACCTCTGACCACATGATTCACAATCACTCCGCCCACCTTTTCCCCATCTGCTCCAACTTCACTCCTCCCTAGCACACACACACACACACACACACACACACACACACACACACACACACACACACACACGCACACACGCACACACGCACACACACACACACACACATGCACACCTCATTTTCACCCTGATTCTCAACTCTCCATGTTCTCCTTGCCCTTTCGTGCCGTGTGTAGTTGTTGGCTGGGAAGGACTCGAGTGATCTCTTTGACACGACGCTGCCGGATGTCTCGCCCATTCGCCCGCTCGAAACGCAACTCAAGAAACCAGAGGAAGGCGGTGGTGATCATGGTGCTGATCATGATGCAACGCACCGTCGTGATGATGCAGGAGGCGACCGTGGTGGTGACGGCGGTGCACGGAAAGCACATGCGTCGTCATCATCATCGTTGTCCATGCGTGGCGATCGCGAGCGCGTGGTGGACGAGTCTATGCCGTCTGATGAAAGCATGCTGTCCTTCCTAAACGCGAGCGCGTCGCATTTAGTTTCGTCTGCTGTCAAGCAAGGCGTGGACGACCTCGTTCACTCGCGCACACGTGGCTCGTAAGTGCATCCTGTCTGCATTTTCTTTGTTGTTCCCAATGGTGGTGTTTGAATTCCATGTGCGGCGAATGCCTATTGTCTGAGCACCTCGGCATGACTGGCACCCGGCGACTTGCGAAACTGCACACACACACACACACACACACACACACACACACACACACACACACACACACACACACACACACGTGTGTGTGCTTGCAGGCAACGAAAGCGCCAGTCACCGCCTCGCTTCTCCTTTGATGAAGACCAGCAGCACGCGCAACACGAACAAGACACATCACAGCAGCAACAGCAGCAGCAGCAGCAGTCACAACAACAGCACCACCAACAGCGCACGGCGTCTGTGACTGAACCGACTCCAACCCCTGCCACCAGTCTCATGCACAGAGCAGTCGTGCAGCGGGGTCGTGGTGGTGATGATGATGGTGGTACTATGGAGACAGTCAAGGAAGCGAAGGAAGCTGAACGCATCGAAGAGAGTGCCAGCAACATCGACAGTACTGGCAACGGCAACGCTGTTGATGAGCGCGTGCGTGACGCGGGTGCAAGTGGAAGCAATGTGGCGGCGGCGCTGACCCAACGGGATGTGCAGTCATCACCAAACGATGCCAACTCCAGTGGCGAGATTTCGGCGCGTGTGATGTCGCTGGAGAAGGACCTGACTGCCGTCATGTCGCGCGTGCTTGCAGGCAGCCAGCCCGACGTGTCGTCAGCGCGTCGTCGTGACAGCAGCGGCGATGGTGCTGAGGGCTCTCAAGGTGGCGCTGCTGTTGCTGATGGCAAGCAACAAGAAGAAGACACACGGGGTGAATATAGTACGGGAGGCGAGAAAGGCAAAGACAAACAACAGCACCATCATCAACAACAACAACAACAACAACAACAACAACAGCAACAACAACAACAACAACAACAGCAACAACAGCAACAACAACAGCAGCAACAACAGCAGCAGCAGCAGCAGCAGCAGCACGCTGTGCCTGCAAGCAACCGTCGGCAGCTTGAAGGCCGCGTGGGCGTGTCCGTTGACGGTCCTCTGTTGCCCATCCCATCCGATATTGCGCAGCCGGTAGCAGTCGACGAAGGCGCGCATGCAAACGCAAGCGCAAACAACAGTCACGCTGATTCCAGTGTTGAGGGCGGTGCACGTGGTGTTGATGTGGCTGATGTGATGGACGTATGGCAGAAGGAAGGCGGGGCCGAGCAAGACGCAGTGACAGCGGCACCATCAGCAACACATGATGGCGTGGCAGCAACACATGACCGCGCGGCAGATGCTGAACCAGTTGTGACCGCTGTGAAGGATGATGACGAAGGCAGGAAGAGAATACAGAACAGCGACGAGCAACAACAAAACGACAGTGCTGCTGCTGAAGCAGAGGCTGAGGCATCTGAAGGACAAACGGCGACAGCCACAACACGTGCAAGCGCACCTGCTTCTGCTGCAGCCGCTGATGCAAATGATGACGACGATGGTGATGGTGGGTTGCTGCCATTGTTTGCGTGTGCTGTGGCCATGTGCTGCGTGGTCGTTGCGCTCATGATGGATGTTGAACTCCCATTGTGAATGCTTGATGGTGTTCATGTGTTGTGAAGGGGAACGGAGGTGCGTGTGTGTGTGTGTGTGCATTCATGTCGTTAGATACCCGCACATGCACACTCACGCTTCCATGCACGCTCTCTTTCACACGCACACCTACACACGCCTACCAACACACACACACACACACACGCACACGCACACGTACACGTACACACACACACACGGACAGACTTCTTCTCCATATTGCGTAAAGCAAAGGAACAGAAGGAGGAAAAGGACCTGACATGGAAGTGAGTCACTGGCTTCAGCCGCTGCCATTGTTGCTTGCAGGCAACGCTGTCGTTCTTCCATGCACCTGCCGCACTCACCGTTACCCCGTGCTGCTGTTGCTTCTTTGCATCTCACCGTCCCCGTCGCCACCACCACCACAACCAACCACATTGATTGCATTGCCACGACCACCCTCTCCAATTACCATCACCACCGCCCTGCCGTTGCTGCCGTTGCTGCCAGTCCGCTGGATGAGGTTGATCTCGCTGCCCCCGAGCACGAAGGCGTCGTCGGTCCGCGGCGTTGGGCGCTCTCCTTCGAACACCTCCTCGCTGATGAGCAGGGTATGCAGTCGCATTCACACACGCACACGTTGTGTGTGTGTGTGTGTGTGTGTGTGTGTGTGTGTGTGTGTGTGTGTGTGTGTGTGTGTGTGTGTTCATACACGCTGCACATGTCCACACGCGCTGTTCGTGTGTGCATACATACTACACGTGCACGCATACGCGCAAACACAAAGTGCATACAGGAAGTTGTTGATGGATATGATGTGTGCCCATGTCCGCGTCCGTGTCCGTGTGCGTGCGAACGAGTGTTTGCCTTCAATTGCTTGATTGATTGCTTGTATTCACTCTTCTTCGCCCTTCCTCTCCGTGTAACCACCCTCTAGGACTCGATTGCTTGCAAGCATTTGTGCGCGATATCCTCTGTGAGGAGAATGTTCGTTTCTGGCGCGACGCGCAGGGCATCAAGTCCATCCCCGACGAGGAGGTACTCGCAGTGCATATTGCATCTCTCTCTCACGTGTGTGTGTGTGTGTGTGTGTGTGTGTGTGTGTGTGTGTGTGTGTGTGTGTGTGTGTGTGTGTGTGTGTGTGCGTGTGTGTGTGTGTGTGTGCGTGTGTGTGCGCGCCAACTGATATTCTCCCCGCCGCCACCTGTTGTGGCCTCAACTTCCTGCACATCACCTCTCACCACGCAAACACACACCATAACAACACAATCCTCCTCCAACTCCCCAACGTCAGGTGCCTACTGCTGTTCGTCGCATTTACAACACGTATTTCCGCAAGGAGGCGCCACTTTGGCTCAACATTGAGCCCAAGAACCGCGCGCCAGCGGAGAAGGCGCTGGAACAGGAGTGAGTTGTCTCGCAGACGTGTTTCATGATGCGGATGTGTTTGGTGAAGTGTACATGTATACGTGCGGTTCGATGTATGTGCGTGCGTCCATGTGTTTGTGTGTCACGTACACTCAAATCGCACCACAGCTCTGTGTCTCCTGTTTCGCATACTCTTCTGCATGTTCATTTGTCAACCCTGCCAGCTCACCACCGCACACACCACACCCATAACCCACCACTGCACACACCACACCACTTCCTCAACTCCCCCCGCCCTTCAACCTCACCTTTCTCCTCGTTCTCCTTCTTCAATCCACCGCACACAGACACCCTTCACGCCACTGCTTCGTACCTGCACAGAAGGAAGTGTTTTACCTGATGAAGAGGGACACATACCCAAAGTTCCTTGACTCAAAACGCTACAAGAAGGCAGTGAAACGTTGGGAGAAGGACAAGACTGCAGCTGGAGCGAACCAGCAGCAGGTGAGCTAGTCAAATGTGGTGATGATGATGGTCTTGGATGTGGTAATTGCGGCGACTGTGGTGATGGTGGTGGTGATGGTGATGGTGATGGTGATGTTTTGAAGTGCGTGCACCGGCCAACTTTAGTTATCTCCCTGTCTCCAACTTCTTTGACACGTTCTCCACCTCCAATTCCAACTCCCGCTCCTCCAACACACACACACACACACACACACACACACACACACAATACCGTCTCTCAGACGACGTCCTCGGTGTCCAAGAACACACGCGCGTCATCATCGTCGTACTCCTCCGCCACAACAGCGGCAACAGCGGTTTCAACAACATCGTCAGCAGCTGCAGCAGCAGCAAGTGCGTCTGCATCAGCAACGTCTGGCCGGAAGAAGAAGAGGATTGTGTCCCTGTTCTCGCGCAAAAAGGGAAAGAAGAAGGACTCGCAGGACTCTGTGGACGGTCCTCATTCGCCCATGACGCAACGAAAGCGGTCCTCCCTGTTCTCCGCTTTTGGACGGTGTGTGTATGTGTGTGTGTGTGTGTGTTGTTTGTGTGTGTATGTGTGCGTGTGTGTGTGTGCGTATATTGTGTACAAATGCCTCTGCTTGACATTGCACTTGTGTCTGCTCTCACGCCCACGTTCATCTTCCTACATCACCTTTCTGACACACACACACACAATCATTCCTCCATATCCATCAGCGGAAAGCGCCATTCGTCTGCGCTGGAGGCGCTGGAAGAATCCACCGTCTCGTCTGCAACCACGTGAGTCCGTTCATTGTTGCCTGCAGGCATTCATGTCCGTGGTGTTGATTGCGTGGCGCTTTTCACTACGTGTGTTTCCTGAACTCACATGAGCTTCCAACTTGCTTCATGTGCAAATCGTCACTCCCGACCGCTCGTCTGACACCAACAGATCCGCAGTGCCCCAATCAGGTTAGTCGCAGTCACTCGTGTGTGCTTGCGCGTGTGCATGTGTGTATATTTGTGCTGAGCTGGCTTCATCGTGTTTTTGGCTGGTGCCATCATGTGAGACCCGTTCACTCGTGCACACACACACACACACTCTCTCTCTCTCTCTCTCACACATCCACACACACACACATACACACATCCACACACATCCACACACGTCCACATGTCATGATGCAGACACGACTGATGGCGGTGCCAACTCGACCTTCAACCAATCAGAGCGTGACACCACGAACGCGACAACAGCGGGCAGTGGAGATGCTGATCATGACACGGTAAACGACACTGCACCTGCAGATGACGCAAACATGCGCACAACAACAGCAGGTGGCGCAAAGCCGGACGGAGAGAGCGCAACCACTGCTACCAACAGCACTGCTGGCGATCATGACCGTGATGGCACTGATGGTGATGGTGATGGTGATGGCGAGATGGACGCGACGATTGTGTCGACGATGAGGACGAGTCTTCGCGATGAACAGCAGAGCAACGGTGTCGTGTTCCGCATATGCTTCGGAAACGACTACAAGTGAGACAAGGGAGTGGGAGGGAAAGCGAGAGAGAATGTTATCGTTGCGTACATGCGTTGGTGTGAATGTTGGTGTGTATGTTGGTGTGTTTGTGTGTGTGTGCTGGTGTGTGTGTGTGTGTGTGTGTGTGTGTGTGTGTGTGTGTGTGTGTGTTGGTGTGGCTGTGCTTGCACGTGTGTTAGTGCAGGTTCGTCTTGTGCTGCGCTGTTGTTTCTTTCATTTGTTCCTCTCCTCACCACCGCCCATTCCACATCTCATTCCCATATCCCATTGAACCACCACCACCACCATCTCAGGTCTGTGGTGAAGGCGACCGCGTACATGCCGCTCGCCGCTGCCATTCAGCCGTTTCTTGACAAGTGGCATCTCGAACGCCAGCTCATGTCCCTCTACGAGGTGTGCTGCATGTTGTGTGTGTGTGTTGTGGTGTGTGTTTATAACCACACACACACACTCCCCTCCACAGTTAACCAGCCACCCACCCGCCTTGCTGTCATTCACAACTCACACCCAACACCACAACATCCTTCCCACGCCTCCCCCTTCACCTCCGTCGTGCCAGGCGGACACGGGTGCTGTGCTGCCGTGGGACGAGCCGTGCGGAATTGTGCAGGGCAAAGAAATCAATCTTCGGCGCCGCCCGAATCTGCGCATCGCATTTGAGGACGGCAGCTATTCACAGATCCCCGTCGACGAGCACTCCACCGTCAGGCAGGCACGTTGCTCCCGTGGCTTGGGGGGGGGGGGGTCCTGTGCGTGCGTGCGTGTGTGTGTGCGTGTGTGTGTATGTGTGTGTATGTGTGTGAGTATGTGTGCACCAGACCTGCATCATTCACCACTTGCTCACCATCACACATCCATTCACTCCACGACCAACTTCAACCCCCCCGCCACACACACACACACACATGTGCACATGTATACATGCACAAACACGCCTCTCCCCCTCCTTCCCTGCACCAACCCACATCAGGCCATGGCTGCTTGCTTTGACAAGCGCGGATTGCCAACAGACGAGCAGCACATGCTGTCGTGGACGGTGCTGGCTGCTGATGGCGGTGCACGTACCGTTTCACTTGATGAACACGCACACGCGCACTGTGACAGCGGTCTTACGCTGAAACGACATGCACACAGCAGCAGCAGCAACGCCAGTAGCAGTGGTGCAGTGACGTCAGCGAATCAAGAAAGCGACGCGAGGGATGTTGGTGTGGCACAAGGCAACGGTGGACCCGCGACCATCACCACCACCACCACTGGCATTCAACAGCAGCGACATTTGAACGTGTCTGTGCAGCCTGATGATGTCAGCTTCGTGTAGTCGTGGACTGATGAGTGCAGCAACTTATTCAACGTGTGTGTGTGTGTGTGTATGTATGTGTGTGTGTGATGGTTCAGCTACGTTCAGGCAGAAAATCCCTTTCCATGTTTGTTCATTTTTCCCGCGCGTGTGCATGTTCACGCGCGCGCCATACCACTGTTTCTCCTCAACCCAGAATTGTATTCAACAAGAACGCTATGTGCTGTACGCATGCTGTGACGAAATGACCGGGAAGCGGAGGCAATTGTGACGTTGACGAAGATGGGACATTGCTGGTAACGCAACACACACACACACACATGCATACACAGACACACACACACACACACAAACACAGTCGAGGCTGTATGTTCGTCGTGGTTGTACCCATCGCAACGATCACACCCACGTCCACTGCTGACCAGAGCTCCCTTCCTTACATGTGTCCAACTTCAACTCGTGCTGTCCATTACCCGAGACAACACTTGACAGGCATCCGTTGCTCGCTACGTGTGCATATGTGTGTGTACGCGTGTGTGCGTGCGTGTGTGCGTGTGCGCATGGGGAACTTTGAGTGAGTCCACCTCAGCACCATGTTGATCACTTCCTCACAGCAGCGCCACGACCTGCTCATCTTTGTTTCCATCACACTCCCGTCACACGCCCGTCACCTTCAAACCAACTGACTCACCGACATGCCGGAAGACGTTGTTCTCGTACTTCCACGCCTGATTGCCCTGCTTCTGTTGACAGCAAAGGTGATAACGAGGAGTGAGGACGCGTGTTGAGCGGAGCGATGTAAGCAGACGAAGGAGGAGGGGGAGGAGGAGGAGGAGGAGGAGCAGAAAACGCTTCCGCGCATGCACGAGCCGTCGTCATTACCTGGTGACAGCGCTGGAGATGGATTGGCGCAGGAAACTTGGACGAGTACACATCCAAACACAGGCTGTCCGCTGTTGCGCGGTGGTGGGGTTATTTGAGGTGAGCAAGGATGGGTGTGTGTATGTGTTTGTGCGTGTCATTGGTCACACAAACACATACACACACATGCACACACACACGCGCGCGCGCGCACACACACACACATGCAAACATAACGCACACATGTGCACATGCGCACCTGTTCTGATTTCGTCATTGACAGTGTACATCCATCCCTGGTTACCGCCCTCTCCGTGACAGCTGAACACGCCAGCCTGTAGCCAACATACACACACGCACACATACACACACGCACACATACACACATACACACATACACACATACACACGCATACATACACACGCACGCAGTAAGCGAACAACAGACGTGTAAATACATGCGCGTGAGCAGGAGTGCATAGAGGCCACATACACACACAAAACACACACATGTACACACACACCCTCTCGCACACATTCATGCATGCACACACGCGCGAACAGGTGGCCCACCTGCCCGCCAGCCCTGTGTCCCATCTTGTCCAGGCAGAGGCCGTTGCCTGCACGCAACGCGCCCTTGTGCAAGACGTGCTCAGAGCTTGGAGTTATGGCGAAGGCGGATGTGATGAGGATGTGAGGATCACGGTGGGAAAGTGGGGATGAGCCAGTGAGCACGAGCTCGTCAGTGCATGTAAGAAACAATGCGTCTTGCAACACCCATATTGGCAAGACGTACACGCACGCACGCACACACACACACGCACACACAATTACACACATGTACGTGCAAAGCACACACCCAAACGCAATCAAAACATGCCCCGGTGGACTCACTCCGGTACAAAGAGGTCTGGCAGCACGTGTT
>NW_004754897.1:565344-567844 GCF_000188695.1 Salpingoeca rosetta | reverse complement strand
GTCGTCGGCGTCGTGGGGGTGGCCCTTGTCCACATCCATGGCCTTGGTCAAAGACTGCTGCTGCAGGGATCTGGTGATGTCCTTGACGGGGTGGTGTGCGGCAGGCGATGCCGTTGACGCAGCGGATGGCTGTGATGAGGACACGTGCTGCTGCTGCTGCTGCTGCTGTTGTTGTTGTTGTTGTTGTTGTTGTTGTTGTTGTTGTTGTTGTTGTTGTTGTTGTTGTTGTTGTTGTTGTTGTTGTTGTTGTTGTTGTTGCTGTTGTTGTTGTTGTTGGTGTTGCTGTTGTTGTTGTTGTTGTTGTTGGTTCATCTTTCTATTCTGTGCTTCTAGCTGTTGCTGTATTGCCGTCTGCTGCTTCAGCTGCTGCTCGTACTCTACTTTGTTGATGTCAGGAAGAAGCCTCGCCCGCACTAATTCCGAGTCACGCGCCAAATCGCGCGACGCGTATGTGTTCAGCATCTCATCGAATGCCCTTTGTGACGCAGCTCGTAACTCGGGGTTGGTCGCCACCGCTGGCGGTGGGCATTCATATCCATGCTTCTTCTTCATCTTCATGTCGCATGCAAACGCATCCAGCCACTCGGGGTTTTGCTTCGCACCGACGTCTCTGCGCTCCTTGCTGCTGCCCTCAATGTTGGAGTTGTTGTTGCTGCTGCCACAACCATCACCACCAACATCATCATCGTCACCGTCGTCATCACAATCGCCACCATCATGAAGGTTCCCACCGCCATCAGCAGCATCGTCATCGCCATCACCATCACTGACAACGTGGTCGTGGTGGTACGCGCTGGCACCGAGCAGGTCCAACATGCCTTTGTTCAAGAACCCGTGGTGGTCTGTCACGTGCACGAGGAAGTGGATGCCGAGGCAATGTGATGGGATGGAGCCTGGAATGCACGGCTCGCGCGTGCAGATGAGACGAAAGGGGCGCTCGGGGCGTTCACGCTGGTGTAGAAAAACGTATATGTGTGAATGTGCATGGGTGTGAGCGTGCGTGGGGGGGGGGTGAGTGTGCGTGGGAGGGTGAACGTGCATGGGAGCGTACATGTACGGAAGCGAAGTGACACGGTTGTTTGATGAACACCATCAACAACCACATCAACCACAACAACCACAACAACGCGCGCATGAGAAACAAACAGACACACAAAGCCACACCCACACACAAGTACGGCATCACGTGCAATCACATAGATGAGTGTACCACGCACCAAAAGCGCCTGTGTAATCATGTCCATTCCGGCATCAACATGGGATGTGTTGACAGCCATGCTGTAGCGGTGCTCGCCGTGTTCGCTGGGCTCATCCGCATAGACGACCAGCACAGCTTCGAAGGTCACGGTGCCCATATCACATGACCCCGAAGCGAGCACCTGCCAAAGTGCCAATGTCGAAGAAACACAATTGACGTGCATGATGAGGCGACACTCGGGGTGAGGAGGGACTTGTTCATGGGCACGAGAGCAACAGCACGAAACATGACCATGCGTGACCACAGAGAACGGGAGTGTGCGTGTGTGTATGTGTGTGTGTGTATGTGTGCGTGTGTGTACACACACACACACATACATACATGTACACACATCCACACAAACACACGCACAGACAGAGCACATGCGAGACGCACTTGGTACTGAGCATGGAGGAGGAGAAGGAGCTCGTGGTACATGGAGATGAGCTGCCCTCGCGATGGCGTGTCCGCGTACAGAGGTGCTCGCTCACAACCAGCAGTCTGCGCGCAAGCACATTTTGTATGCGTGTTTGTCAGTACACATGTGCTAGTATCCACGAGATGGGAAGGTGGCACGGCCGCTGCGTGGGCAGGCAGACACAAGGCACGCACGACTACGTGCTCACAAGTGCATGCACCATAAACGACATCCACGTTGTACGCACCACACGATACTTGACAACCCGGAGGATGGCGACGGCAAACGGCAACAACGTCCCTACAGGTCGCAGTGGTTTGGGTCGGCACAGTGAAACAGTGAGCGGTCAGTGCTGCTTTTGCCTGCATGCACGCTCCGAACATCTCCAGCATCTACGCAAAAAATTGTTCTGCCCATGGGCGATGCGCAACACGGGTGTGCGTTGTTTTTTGTACCAGAACACAACCATGCACGCATGCTCGTGCACATGTCGTCATTGTACCTGTGTGCTTGAGCACAGGGGCGAGGACAGATCGTCGAAATGCTTTGGCATAAGGGACATTGCTGATGCGGTATACACCAGGGTCGTTAGGGTCCTGAACCAGAAGTTGCTATCGATCGGAAAGCGGGCAGGGGGGTTGGTGAAAGGGTTGGGTACGTTCAGTGCAGGGGTGAGCACCGTAGTTGTGAAGGCAAGGTGAAGGGTGCTTCCACACACACACACACACACACACACACACACACACACACACACACACACACACACACACACACACACACACACACACACACACACACACACACACACACACACACACACACACACACACACACACACACACACA
>NW_004754897.1:553579-565244 GCF_000188695.1 Salpingoeca rosetta | reverse complement strand
TGCCTTCAATCAATCATTCGCCACATTCTGACCTCCTTCTTCTTCGGTGTTGATTGCTCTTTTTGCATTCGCAGTTCTCTTATCCTGTCGTGAAATCTCGTCAGTCGTCCTTTTTAATCGGACCCAGCAAGGCCTTCCATCATGCCATTCTATTCTCTCCTTACATAACGGTCATATCTCACGAGACCTCCTCTCTCCCATCCTGCTCGGAGTATGTTGTTTGATGAGTCTGTGTATGGCTATTCGCGCGAGAGCCGGCAGTGGTGTTACTCATACGAGACCCTAATCGCCCAGGCAGAAAGATCACCGTTTTTCCTCTCTGAATATATATGGTTTATTCAGACACTCAATTTCGTGCCGTGTCGGACGGGCGGACGGTTCGACCCGCTCGCACATCCCTCACACACACACACACACACACACACACATACACACATACACACATACACACACACACACACAAATACTCACACACAACAACACACACACACACAAATACACACACGCACAAAACCACACCCACACACACAAACCCACACACATACAAAAACACACACCTTACCTTGTCTGCCAAGTAAGCGAGCATGTCTTGGTGGAAGCCATCGTCCTCCCCTGCCTGAAAGGGAAACCCCTGGACAGTGCGCTTTCCAATCTGCTCGCGGTTTTGGGCGACAAACAGCACCATCGCTTGCAGCCATGCCAGGTGCTCCCCGCTTTGTGAGGGGTAGTTCGAGCTGAGGACACGGTGCAGCTCCTTCAATGCCTGATGTAAGGTGGACACAATGAACTGACTGACTTTGGACGTCCCGGCTAGCATGGCACCACCACCACCGCCGCCGCCACCACCGCCACTGCCTCCCTCAAGGCCTTCCGCGCTCCTGGAAGCGGCCTGCATGTTGGTTGCTGTTGCAGTGCTGTTTGGTGTGTGTGTGTGTATCTGTGTGTGTTTTGTTGGAGTGGACGAAAGCCTCCTCCACAACACAAAACACGCGATAATTGGTGGATGATTCCGCATATTCCTCCACAACCACAACGCCTGTCCTTGCTTGCCTGCCGCCCACCTGCTCACCTGCACCAGTCCAACCAACCTCAGAACCTCAGAACCTAAGAACCTCAGCTCCCAGCCTCACACCCGATCAATCAATCGTGATGCCGCCGACGTGCAGCGGTCGCTTGCTGTTGACGGTGGTGGTGGTGGTGGTGGCACTCTGTCACTTGTCGAAATGTGCTGGGTTCACACGTGCAGTGGTTTGTCTTCGTGCGGTTCTCACTTGTAGGAAACGAAAAGAGAAACGAAAGAAAGGCGCGAATGGGGCAGCCCGCAACGAAAGAACAGTTTCACACCCATGCACACACACACACACACACACTTACACACACGCGCGCACACACACACACGCATCGCACACACACACACACATCACACACACACACACACACAAACATTCACATCCAAGACTGGATCATGTGACGAAGTTCCTTGAAGGCCTCCTTGTTTGTAGCATTATCCAGTAGTTTGTGGACTCGAGAGGCAAAAAACCGCAGCTCCTGCCTGGCCATGCATCCAGGTGGAGCAGCACCCCACAGGCGCTTCAGTTCGCCATCAAACTGCGCCTTATTGCGTTGATCGTCACGCAGTGCGTCTGGCTCCACCTTGTCGTCCTCAAGCTTGGTGCACGTCTTGTCGTGGAAGCGGAACAAGCTCAGGGCCCGCAGGAACGGGTGGCTCTGCGCAGAAAGCGTGGTCTTGTTGAGACGGAGTAGATGGACAAACGCGGGCAGCAGCTGCGCGCGTCGTGAGGGTTGTTGGAGCACATGCTCCATCTTCACCATGAACATGCCATGGCACACGTGTTCGAACCACCCACCACCGCCAACACCACTACCACCGCCACCGCTGGCATTGTCATCGCAGGCAAAGGTCCAGCAGAAACGAGCAAACATGTCCAGCACGCGCTCGTTGTTGCTGGCCTCCATCCCACGTGCACAGGCGACAGGTGGCAGCGCCTCGCCATTCTGCGCCGCCCACGCAAACATGGCAGCCATGCACTCGCTGCTGCGCTGAATGCGCGTCGTGAACGCTGCCAGCCACTGCGGGCACTTGGACCGCGTGCGGGGCGTTCGTTTGGCGCCATCGCCGGTATCAAGGGTAGGAGTACCATTGCCAGTACCATGGCCCGCACCACCATCAGCACCATCAGCACCGAGTGCAACGGCATACAGCATGCACCGCCAGAAGGTAAACAGGTGCCTGTACACCGTGTCCTGGAGGTGATCGCCGGGCTCCAGCGCCTTTGGTAGCGTGTTCGGCGTGTATACAGCGGACATATGTTGCAGTAACAGGCCAGGCCCGTTTGCCATCATCTCGGAGCGGAGCGCCAGACCAATCAGATTGTCTGTGGACACGGCGTCCAGACAAAGGAGCTTGTTTGGGCAGTCGCGAACAAGCTCCTCAAAGTCGGACAGATCGGTGATTGGGCTCTGCTTCCAGCACGCACTTGCCTCCTCCCAGTTGACGGGGCGCGAGTGCACGACGCACTCCTGCACCCAGCGAATGTCGGAGTAGTTGCCTGCAATGCCCACGGCAAGGCCTTCCTTGTCGCCGTCCTCGTAGTCCCGGATGAAGGGGAAGGGCTCTTGCTCAATCCACGTGTGCGCGTCAACCCGCGCGCTGCCACCGCGCGCAGCACTCGCGCTCACCTGAAGGCCATCAACCGCCTTGCTGATGTCATGCATGTCCCGCGTTCCATGCTTGCCCATGTGCTGCAGCACGTGGCGCTTGAGCCAGCGGCGGCAGCGCTCACGCACGGGGACTTGTTGCTGTGCGGACGACGCAGAGAACGCGGAGAAGGGCATGATCTCGCACAGTTGCCGCCACTTCATGTTGCGGATGGCCTGAATCAGCACAAGCAGCATTGTTGGCAGCAGCCCGCTGGAAAACTTGTCCAACGTGCCATCACCTCTGTGCTTCACAAACGCGTCGCCCAGGCTGTCTGCAAACAGGGGAGAGAGGTACGGGCACTTGGCCTGCAGGGCCGCTGACAGCGCCGCCGCCTGCTCCGATCGTATGCCACCAAGCGTGTTGTTCGTGCTTTTCTGCAATGCGGCCACAAGCACGTCAATGTCGCGAAGACTCAGCGCCTCCTCCCCCAGCAGCAGGTAAATCAGGCTGCACCACTTTTCCAAGTCCTTGCCCCACTCGGAATCACGTGAATCATGTGTCGACAACGCGTACTGCTGCTGCTGCTGCTGCTGCCCGCCTGCCTTGCTGGCGTTGCGTTGTTGCTGCGCAATGCGTCTGATGCGCGGGGGTGTCAGGCGCACTTTGACGCTCTGCACCTGGACGTGCTGCTGACCGTTGCTCTCCGTGCGGGCGGTGGCGCGACGCAAGTCGTCCATGAGCTTGTCGTCAATCTTCAGCACGCGATTGCCAATCAGCAGCACCTTGACACGCGACATGTTGCTGCGGATCCAGTCAAACAGCTCCTCCTTCTGCGATGCCGACAGCAAGTGAAACTCGTCTGCCACCAGGAACGCCTCGTTGTGGCGTGAAAACTGCTCATCCAAAAGCACAGACAGGCTCTCCGTCACCAGCCTGTCGTTGCTGCAGTCAAAGCGGTGGCAGTACACGTTCTTGCCCTTGTTCCCATTGTTGTTCTCACTCTGCTCCTTCTTGCCCTTGCCCTTGTCATTGTCGTTGCCACCAATCTCGGCGTTGTAAGTGCGGATCAGCTCGTGGGCAAAATGTGTTTTGCCAGCGCCCGGCGGCGACGTCAGCAGCACCACGCACCGCTTGCTGTTTGAGATGTACCCTTTCACTTGTTTCGTCCATTCATCAACATCATCATCACCATCTTCATCACCATCACGACCAACACCATCATCACGATCACCATCGTCACCAGCAGCAGCATCACCAGTGCCCTCATAGCGCGGGAAGGAGCGAATCCACGTGTTTTCGTCCACAAACTGCTGCAGTTGATCCTGGTCTCCCACAACAAACCGGTCCCGAATCTCGGGGAAGTTGAAGCGGATGTCCAGGTTCTCAAAGTAGATGTACCGCCAGGGCCACTGCTCTGTAAACTCGCAGCAGCGCTTGAGGAACAGGTCGCTGGCCTGCCGCAGCCCTTTCACGTACACAAAGTGGCAGTTGCTGTTGAAGCAGGAGGTGATCTTGAGGTAGCGATCAGAATCGTCCGCACGGTGGCCGGAAAAGTCGAGCGAGGCGATAAAAGGCCCCAGCAGCTCATTGCCGACTTTACGCAGCTGCTGGAACATTGGCTTGCACACGTGCACCCCGTACATGTCGTCTTTGCGCCGGATGGCTGTGCGAAGCTCCTCAAAGTTCTGGTTGTTGGCTGTGATGTCCGTGAGGTTGCTCAGCGCCCTGCGACGGCGCTCGTTCGGGCAGCTGTTGGCGAGCGTGATGGCAATGACGCAGTCCTGGCTGGCAACAAAGTAGTTGCGATCGGTACCCAGGCGCGCCATCTCTGGGTTGGCAGACTTGATCACGTTCACAAATCCTCGCTTGGTGGAGGGCAGTAGTGGCGACACAAGCACGTTTACCAGCCACTGCTCGAGCTTGGACAGTGCATCCTGAACAGGCGTGGTCGTGGAGGTGGAGGTGGTGCCCGTGTCCGTGCCGGCGTTAACCTCACCCTCGCCCGCATCACCACGGTGTTGCTGCTGTTGTTCCTGTTGCTGGTTGATATCCCGGCTTGCCTTGGTCGCGATGTGGGTGCTGAATCCAACCAGCAGCACGTCGGTTTGCCCCTTTGCAAACAGCGAGCGCGTGTCCTTGCGATAACGCAACAGATCAACAAACTTGAACCGCCCCTTCCCGCTGCTGTTGCCACCTGCTGCTGAGCCACCATCGCCCGCAGCCACTTGCCGTCGCATCAGATCACTTTGCGACAACTTGTGCAGTAGACACAGGTTGTGCTCTGCCTTGCTGTATCCACTGCCAAGCGCAAGCTGGATGATGGCGCGGTGGTGGGTGCCGAGGCAGCTCAGCATGGCGTTCCACACCTCCACGACGTGCGGTGTTGTGGGGTCGATCAGTGCACTGTCGCACACGCCCTTGAAGGTGACCATCTCTCCATTCGCGTATGCGTTGAGTGCGGAGCTGACCATTGTTGCAACCTCTTCATCGCCCGCGCGCAACAGCTTCTCAAAGAGGGTTGCAACAGAAGATGGCAAGAAGGAGCCACCCAGCTCTGCGTGCAAGGCCATCAAAAAATTGGCGTTGAAGGGATTGTCGTTGCTGGTGTTGCCTGCAGGCATTGGAGCACCGCTGCCTGCGCCCGTCTCACTGGCGGGGAGGGACACATCCCAGCTGTACATGTCGGTGCGGTACAGCACACAGTTCTGCCCAACAGCGAGGGCCTTGGAGCCGAGGTGCGTGTCCAGGAAGAGCCAGGCATCGTGGAAGGTGTCAAATGCCGCCAGCACTTCCACGTTCTCGCCCAGAGCGCTCATGTCAGCCACGACACGAAGAAAGTCTGTGGGGAAGGCACGTTTGAGTGCATAGTTCACGTTGCCAGCGCCCCTGTTGTTGTTACCCGATCTGTCCAGGACGTGCGCGTAATCCTTCACCAACACGCACTGCTGTCCCGGCAGACACTTGACCTCAAAGTAGGGCTCAGAGTCGTCGCCTTGGTGGTCGTCGGGCGTCGTGTTCAGCACCGTTGCTGGATCAGGCTCAACGCAGATGAGCTCACGCACATCCAACACACACGCGGATTGCAGCGCTGCCAGTGCTTTGGATGCATCGTTCGGGCTCCCGCCAAGCGCAGCTGCGGACGTGGCCACCTGGCGTGGCGGTGGCGGCACGCTGCTGCTCGTGCTGCTGAACAGTTGCACCCGAGACGCCTTGGAGCTGACCATCATTGCGACATCGTCACCGAAACGGGCATGGGCATGGGAATGTGTGGTGCCGGCGTCCGAAACACTCAGCGCGCACATGCGATAGCGTCGCTCGTAACCCAGCGGTACACGGAGAGCCATTGTGCAATCGCGGGCAGACTTGAAAGCGTCGCGTGGCGGCGGACTGAGACGCTGAGACACTCGTGGAAACACCGCCATGTACGCATGGCGGGGTGCTGTAGATGCAATCACCATGAAGTGCCCCATGCCTTCACAGGCATCCTGACCATACGCGCTCAACAGCTCTCGAAGGCAGTCAACTCCAAGCTCCTGTTGTGGGGTTTCCCCTTGCGCTGCTGTCGCTTGGTCCAGCGAGGACATCAGCTGATACACTTGCACCACGGTGTCCTTGTAGTGTTTCTTCACCTCGAGCATCACTGCTGCAATCCTGCTGTCGGCGTTCTTGTACTTGTCGTAGGGCAGGGCTCGCATCACGCGTGGGATGCAGCGTGGGTCGAAGCGGAACATCAGGTCGATGGTTGCCATGTAGCTCAGCAAGCTCGGCCCAAACAGAACCATTGACGGCTTCGCACCGGATGAAGCATGCTCTTGTTGCTGCTGGTGCTGTTGCTGCTGGTGCTGTTGCTGTTCCAAATGGTCTTGGGCATCGTGAGAGATGGGACGTGCATCCACGATCAACGTGCCATTCGTCACACGTGTCGCAGAACACGTGACATCCTCGATGAAAGAATCAGGCTCGCACGCGCGCATGAGAATGTGTGTCCAGTCGCGGTTGTCGGTGTCAGCCTGGTACCCGACGTCAAGGGAGGCACTCTCGAGCTGGGAACGAATATGTGCATCCATTTCAGCGGCAGCACGCGCACCACTTGCTCCACCCTGCTCCTGCTCTTGCTCCTCCTCCTCCTCCTCGTCTTTCATGTCTTCTTCTTCTTCGACTCCTTCTTCTTGTTCTTGTTCTTCTTCGTCATTTCCACTGTCTCCATTGCCATGGCCACGCCCCTTCAGGTTTGCAGCATCATCACCATCATCAACACTGTCATCAACCGAAAACACCTCTTCAACAATACTGGAAAAGTTGAGTCTGGCCGATGTGAGGAACATACTGATCACCGTCTCATGTGCTGCTAGCTTCTCCAACCCGTTTTCCAGGGCGTCGTGGGATTGTGCATTCGTGGACCTGCCTTCGTCTTCCTCATCTTCAGTGTGCAGCTGCGCCTCTGCCTTCTGGTCCTCCAGGATCGATTTGGCCTTGAACGAGCAACAAGAAGACACAACAGGATTTGTCGGCGGGTGAGACCATGATGTTTGTTGTTGGGAGAAGAGAGACAGCACGCAGTTACATTACTATCAACTGCCATAGTGCCAGACAAACACACAAGCAAGTGCGCGAGCAGGCCAGCCCTCCCCCCCCCCACAACAAGCACACACGCACACGCACATACACATATATACACACACACGCACACACACGCACACATACACACATACACACACACACACGCACACGCACACACACGCACCTTGATGATGACAAAAGCCGTCTTGACGAGATGTGCGATGCAGTTGAAGGTGAGCCCCTCTGTGAGAATCAACGACAACATGCTCTTGATGTTACCATCCTCGTCACCGTCCTCAGCACAAATGAACTGCTGAACGAATTCGTGAAAATCAGTACAACTTTCCACGGCGCGCAAAGCTTCTCTGATTCGCTGGCGCTGTTGCGGCGCGAGGTTGAGGTCAGGCTCGCTATCGACAACGGGGCGGTGAAAGAGCAGCTCCGTCTCTTGCATCAGGATGGGTGGAGGGCTGCTCTTGTTGGCAAGTGACGCTGTAAAGTGTTCGCTTGAAAAAGGATAGGCCTCGGAGGGGCGGAACACTGTCAGGCCAAATTGGGAAAGTGCGTGAACACCGCATGGACTGCGCTCGCACGCGCACTTGAGAATGACGTCGTTGAGCAGCTTCATGTGGGCATTCCGCTGACTGCGTGGCGCGTCCACCAGCCACAGTGGGGGAGCGACGAGATTGCCTGGAAACACGGCCCACAACACGCTGGCCAGGACAGTGTCGCGCTGCAGCGTTGGATGCAGGTCGCCGCAGCACCAGCGCTGGAAGAAAGCCAGACACTGCTCTGCGCCCTGCTTGTTCTTGGGGAAGAGACACTCGATGGCTTCAAACAGCGGCGTTACGTCTGAGGACTGTTTCGTGCGACGCACAGCGCGTGACTTGTCGTCCAACAGCACGTGCAGGACAGGTGGGGCGGACGCACTGTGCAAAGGTGTCTGTGACGCCAAAGCTGCTGCGTCACCACTGCCATCATCGTCATCATCGTCATCATCGTCATCATCGTCATCATCATGAGCAGCACGCTGTGAAGCTTCTCCTGCACTTGCTGCTGCTTCCGCTGCTGCCATGGGGGCGTGCCATGCTGTGCAGCACTCGCCCTGCTCTTGGAAGAGGCTCATCACACCCTTCCTTGCACTGTCATCGGAAGGTGTCCACACGAACCGGACAATGGCGATGGATGGCGATGATGACGTCGATGACACGCTGTGTACCAGCGCTTCAGCCAGCTCTGTGATACACAGGTGTGGGTGTTTCTGTGCGCACTTCTGTCGCAGCAGGCACGCTGCGTACAGCTTTGATGACAGGGATTTGAGTTCGTCCAAGCACGCTGCAATGAAGTGCAAGAAGCTGTTGGGAGTAGACCCGCCCACGGCAGCAGTGCCGCTCCTGTCGACGTTGCGAGTGTCAGTGCTGCTGCTGTTGCTGCCTTGGGCTGCTCGCTCGGCGCTCCCGATGGCCAGGGTGAGAACGGCAGGCAGAGTCAGCCACGTTGATGATGGTGATGATCCATGCACGCCTGCGATTCCCGTGGAGGCGACAGCCTGTGTGGCTTCTTCATCCAGGGACGTGGTGTGGCGCGTGGGGTCAATCACGTCTCCAAGCAGTGTGCCGATAGCTGCTGGCGTGAACGTGACCGCATAGCTACTCATGCTGCTGGCCATGTAAGGCAGAGCGTGGCGTAGTGGCACGTTGTCGGAGCGCCCCCGCGCAGGTGTGACGCTGGCCCGAGCACCAAATGCGGCAGCGTGACTGCTGTCTCCTCGCTTCCTCTCGCGAAGCACGGCGTGCACGTACGCAGCGCCAATCACAAGCAGCTCGTCATCGTCAGCGATGTCTGGGAGAGTCATCTTCACCAGCCGCTTCTCAATGGCGCGATGGGTCGCCAGGTCTGTGTCCAGCGCTGCGCACATGTACAGGGTGTTGTTGGTCAAGGCAGTGTCCTTGCGAATCTCAAAGATGTCTGTGACCATGGTCATGTGCTGCGCCGTAAACGGCACTGCGTCCAAGCTGAGCAGCCCGTGCGATGCCAGCGTCCACTTCAGGGCGGCGACCGTCTCGCGCATGGGGGTGGAGATGACGGTGCCAATGTCCTCGCACTGCTGCTGAAGGTCCACCAGCTCGTCCACGCCCCTCAGCTGCTGCTCCAAAAGGCGGGACGGAAACTGGTTGTGGCGCAGCGTCTTCTCCAGCACACGGGACTGCAGCAGCCTGGCCAGGCTCTGCGGCATGATGGAGAGGAGATAGGCGAGCGGGTGCACGCCTGCAACCACAATCTCAGCAAGCAGATCGGCGCCAAAGGGGAACGTTGCCCACGATGCGTCAAGCCTGTTCCAGTCCAGCAGGTGGTCTGACACAACAGCCTCGTACAGGCCCTCTCGCGTTGTTGCCCAGCCCGCCGTCTTGGAGAGCAGGTACGTTGGGGTGCGGGCGGAAGGAAGAGCACTGCCACTCGACTGTTGCGCGCGCACGGCACTGCCATCGGCGGAGCCGACATCAAAGGAGGCGAGCAGATCTGAGCGGATGATGTTGCGAACAGCAAAGGCGGTATCCTTGGCGCCACCCACCTCGTCCCGGCTACCACAAATGGTCCTCAGAATGTGCACGCACTCGCTGGACGACAGGAGCGGGGCGAGCAGCGCTGCTGCTGTTGTTTCAGTTCCGCGGGAAGAGGACCCTGTTTGCGACGATGAGGAAGGAGACGCCGGGGCCGAAGAACGGGTGAGGCTGCTGTCATCATCATCATCATCAGCAGCACCATCGTGGTAGGTGTGCCTGTGATGTCCTCTGGTGGAGAAGCCGTTGATATGGGGCTCATCATCAACATCGTCATCGTCATCATCATCAGCATCATCATCATCGTCATCATCATCATCGTCATCCGCAAACAGTGGATGGGGCTGCGAAGATGGTCTGGTCGAGGACAGTGAAGCTGTCACACGATCACCACCACCAACGCTGCCGCCGCTGCTGTCTGCACCGGACCTGCGCTGCGCTTCCCCGCGTGCACGCATCAGGGCGCTGCCGAGTGCCCACAGGTAGCACACGTAAAATGCAACGCGGGCACGCTGGCTGGCAAACGTGGCCAGGGATGAATGCTCCACAAACTGCTGGAAGGACAGCACATGGGCGCTTGGGCACCGCCTGTGATGCTGGCTCCTGGCTCGGCCCGTGTTGCTGCTGCTGGTGTTGCTGGCGCTGGTGGTGTTGCGTGCATGCAGAGTGCGGGCAATGGCAACGCACAGCAGCTGCAGCGGATCGCCGATGGATTCGACCGAGTCGCCGAAGTCAGCGGTGGGAGCTGTGGCTCGGGCATGCAGCTGGGTGGCAATGTGGGACAAGAAGGCGAGCTCCGTTGGCCTGAGTTGGTGGGCCGCGTTGTTCTCGTGCAGCGAGGTCAAGAGGTCGTGCGTGCTCGTGGCGTTGGCGACATCTGCATCTGTGATGGTGACGGAGGCAAGGCGCGTATGGCCACACAGCCACGATGCGTGCGCAACCGTACGCTGAATGGCATCGTCTTGCCCAGCGGCACTGTTCTGCTGCGACGTGGGCATGTTGCCGACGTTACCAGCACCATACCGCAGCACGGTGATGGGCACACGCCCCATGTCCAGCACATAATACCGTGGATCGGGTGCTGTCTCTTGCATGACAACGGTCAGCGGCGACACGTCGTCTGCCTGGTATGCAGCATTGCCGGAAGTGACAGCTGCTGCTGCTGCTGTCGCTGTTGCTGTTGTGGGGTTGCGTCCGCGTGCCCGTGTCGATCCTGCACCCGATCTTCTGCGACGCGATGATGACGATGATGACGACGATTGTGGCGAGGACACCGGGTTCCCTGCGCGCGTGGACACGCCGCTGTCGCTGCTTGAAAAGTCGGACGTCGCACGGCGAGTGAGTGCGTGGTCACGGAGGACACGCAGCACACGTGTGCGCGTCTTCCACGACAGCAGGTGCGCTGCCTCAAACAGCACAATGCTGGTGGCGGCAGAGGGCATGTTGTCTTTGAGAAACTCGTCCACGTCCAACTGCGTGCGGCAGTTCACCACGAGCGTGCGGGCGTCCAGTTGCTTGCAAGCACGTGCAGCGGCGCTGGACTCCGCCTCCACCACCACAACCACCTCGAACATTGGCTGCGCGGGTGCTTCCTGAGCATGCACGGGATGGCGACGGTCGCTGCTGTTGCTGCTGTTGCTGCTGCTGTGGTGCAACGTGCGTGGTACAAGAACGTCATGGAGCGTGGTGTCCAGCGGCCAGCGCAGACACACGCCAGCACCATCGTCATCGCCCCGCCTGTCTTCACCACCAATGTTGGCCAGGCGCGTCAACACTTCGGCGTCGCGTGCGATGAGCGGGTGCATCCTCGATGGCTGAGAGGTGACGAGTTGGTCTGCAAGGACAAAGAGACTGCCCAAGCCGCGCTGGGAGTCGGAGCGGA
>NW_004754897.1:516079-548579 GCF_000188695.1 Salpingoeca rosetta | reverse complement strand
ACAAGGTCACCCCCAAGCCCCGACGGTGGCAATGGAGGACGCGCCTGATCGTGCCGCTGGCAGTTCTGACGTGCCAAACGTGCCTGGCCCCGCAGATGGTGGCACCACGAACGAGAACGAAAACGGCCATCAACAAGCGAAGGACACGGCTGTCAGCGCGACGGGCGGTGCCAGCGACGAGGACGCACAGGCGAGCGACCACAACCTCGCGCAGGCTAATGGTCAACAGGAGGAACCTGATATTGCACCATGCAGCAGTGCTGGCAGTGATGCTGGCGATGGTGGTGTTGGCGGTGTTGGTGATGGTGATGGCGGGAAAGGAGACGTGCCGAAAGAGGAAGACGAGCACCAGCAGGCCAATCCCAGCAATGATGGAGGTGCCCAAGTTGGTGATGGGGACAAGAGCGACAGCAGCACCGCCCACACTGTGAGCGGACAAGGAGGGGGAGGAGGAGGAGGAGGAGGAGGAGGAGGAGGAGGCGGTGGTGACGATGGAGACGACGATGATGATGATGATGACGATGGTGATGATGTTGGTCGTGATGATGGTGATGGTGGCGAAGATGGAGGTGGTGGTGATGATGATGATGATGGTGGTGATGGTGGTGATGGTGATGATGACGATGGTGGTCATGGTGGTGATGGTAGTAGCCCGGGACCTCCATCTGACAGCAATGTGCCAAGCTGTATCTTGCGTGAAGTGGTACCCTTTGCCCATCACGTTGCCATTGTCACTGGTCACCTGCAAGCGGACACCAAGGGCGACATGAGTGCAAAGACCTCCGCTGCACAGGCGTCAGCAGCGATCCGTGATGCTGTTGCCGCTTCGGCAACCAGCACGCTGACGCCCGTGTACTGCGGTGCTGACACACACAACGGCGCCGGTGTATCGATGCGCCTTCTCTCGCGTTATCAGCAACAGCACCAACAGCACCAACAGCAACAGCACCAACAGCAACAGCACGGTGATACGCAGTCATCACACTCTGCACTTCCCCAACACTTGACCAAGACCACGCCTGTTCGCCTCATAAGTCCAGAAACAGTCAACTCAGTCACCGGTGGCCTGCCCATGTGGGCACAGTGGCACGTGGAGACCGCAACCCTTGTCATCGTGCATCCACCACCAGCCGCCATATTGGAGAAGGAACTGAAGGCGAGCAAGGGCAAGGGCAAGGATGGTAAAGAGGCGAAAGAGTGGTGGTGGACGAAAGTAACCAATGTGGTGAAGAGTGCATTCGGCACGTCCACGAACAAAGAATACCTGAAACTGCACAAGACTGTGCTGCTGTGGCTGGCACAAGCAGTCATACCTGCGTTCCACCAGCACCTCCCAGCCCTGCTCTACACCCTCTCCCAGGATAAAGCGGTGAAGAAAGGTGTGTTTATGTGTGCACGTTCGTTTTGACACGTGTGTGTGTGCGTGTGTGTGTGTGTGTGTGTGTGTGTGTGTGTGCGTTAGCGTGTGAGCGCAATTTGCCCGCTGTACACGCATGTGCATTCTGATGAGCCGACGCATGCCACGCTCTCTACTGCCTTCATCGACTCACCCTTACCGTTCCCGTTCCCTCCAACTTAATCACGTCCCATGCAGAACTGGCGGCAAACCTGAAGAAGACTGAGCGGTGGCCGCTGCAAGATCTGCTTCATCCAGATGTTGTGAACTACGTGACACAACTCGACTCTGTGAAGGACCACCTACACAGCAACCCGGCCATATTTGCCCGCCAGCTCTTTGCGCTCCCCGGCACAGTCGCTGTCGGCGACCGTGGTGACGGTGGCAGTGGCGACGACATTCGTGCGCTCGTGTCCATGATGATGAGGAACTTCTTTCTGCTCTGGAAGACCGCCAACAACGACCACGTGAGGGCGGTGGTGAACGAGTTCCAGTCCGTCGTGCGTGCAGCTACACCGCATGCCAATACCAATAACAGCAGCACCAACAGCAACACCAGCGGCAGCAGCGGCAGCAGCGTTGCATCCCTTGCAAGCAGTGCGCCCGGCACCACTCACGCCGTGAGCACGACCGCTACGCATGTGTTGGAGTATTTTCGGCGAATGGCGGTGGTGTGGCGCGAGCTCAAGCACAACGATGACATTGGAAACGCCATTGTGGCAGCGGCAGCCGCGCACGTGCACACGTTTGCGTCCCCTGACCAGATCACCGTGTTCATCAGCACGCTCCGCACCCTCGTGCCGCCATCTGTGGTCTCGCAGGTGGACGCGTCCCTGCAGTCGTGTACACATGACCGCGCAACGTGCGCACATGTGTTGCAGGTTGTCCCAGAAGAGTTGCGTGCACATGTGGCCACCTCTTTCCTGGACAGGCTCAGGTGCTCCAGCGCACACGCCACTACTGCACCAACAACGACAACAACAGCGGCAGCAACGACAACATCAACATCAACAACAACAACAGCGGCACCATCATCAACAACAGCAGTAACTACCCCGCCGCCATCGCTCACGCACCAGCTGCGGCTGCTGCTTGAGGTCCTTGCGCTCCGCACCACAAGCTATGAACAGCGCGTGCACGACTGGGCGCAATCACTCAACAGCACCAGCAGCAGCAGCAGCAGTGGCGGCGTTTCGCATGGTGACTTGCGCTTGTTACGGCACGCCGTTGGTCTGTTGTCACACAACCACTCGCACGCGTTCACACGCGCAATGACGCTCACCTCGCTCGAGGAAAAGGTGCTGGCGTTCTGCATTGTCATAACAGCGCTCACAACACACGTCTTTGGTGGCGACAGCAACAACATCAACAGCAGCAGCGGGAATGATGACGGTGGCGGTGCAACGCAGACGGGTGACCCTGGCAGTGGTCACGATGACAACGCTGCCACCACCTTGTTCCCCAACCTGCGGGCGGTGCGACAGCATGTGGCTGCTGTCCTGCCGCCAGAAACAGAGGGCTCACTCACATCATCACTCCAAACGTTCTTTGGGCGTGGGTGGACGAGTACCCACCACCCATCAACATCAACCACAACGACAACATCATCGTCGCCGTCATCATCAGCAGCAGCAGCAGCGATAACCTCGGCTGGAGCGACAGCTCCAGCGTCACCGCTGCCGGTGCAGCTTGTGCCGTTACGTTCCCAGTGTTTCCCCAACGGTCACCCGTGTTTTCGTGCCATGCTGTGTGGCCTGGCAGACGTTTGCCAACGCAACATCCATGAGCACTTCGCAGACATTGCACGTGAATACGAAGGCACGAAGCGCGTGGATGCGGCCGCTGTTGCCAAGTTGGTGCCGCCCTTGACCGGTGTCCGCTCTGTATGGGCTGCACTGGCGTCTTTCAGCAGCACGGCAATGACGGCAACAGCAGCAGCAACGACAACGCCGACAGGAGCATCAACGACAACAACGACAGCAGCAGCAACAACGACAGGAGCAGCAGCAACGACAACGCCGACAGCAACACCAACAGCAACGGCAGCAGCAACGACGACAACACCTTCACGTGAGGACGGTGCAACGTCCCTGTCGCTGCACACGATCAGCGACGATGACGCGAATATACTCGCTGCAATCTTGCTCGCTGAAGCTGAGGAATATGAAGGTCAGCTTGACGCTGTGGCGAAGATCATCAGCACCTCTGGCACCAACTCTTCTTCACCCGAACAAGTGAACCTGCCACAATGCTGCCTGCATACACATTGCACCAGCAGCGCACACGCAACGTCGGCAACCCTTGAGGATGTGCTGCTGCTCTTAGGTCACCCATTTATCGACAGCGCCCTGGCAGAGTTTCGAGGGCATCTGGCCAACTTTGTACGCGAGGCCATTCAGCCGCTGCCATCTAAAGTTCAGACCATCATCAGCGACGTGCTGAAGCAGGCATCGCCAACTGCCCTGGCGAACTCGCCCCTCTATCATGCCCTTGTTGCTCTCGAACGCGACACACAGCACACGCTCACCGATGTGACAGAGTCCAAGGCAATGCTTTCAACAAGAACAAAAACAGCAGCAACAGCGGCAACGATGATGACGATGGCAACCACCACCACATCACAGCGACACATCAGCACTGCGTCCAATCACGTGGGTGGCGCCTCTTCAACCGCGCCCACGCTGCCAGCTGACGCCGCCACACCCACACCGTCGTCACCAGCAGCAGCAGCGTTCATTGGCAGCACGGCTACACCAAGCACGCACGCGGCGCTCTCGAGGAAAGTGGCTGCGCTGCTCGCCAACTACCCAATCATGCAGTTCCCTAAACTGATTGATGAGGTTCGTGGCTCGTTACCCACGGGTATTGAAGCCTACACCCTCGCGAAGGCGCTGTGCCACGTCGATCCCATGGAGTACATCGCCACCGCCAGTGCGCCATACATTGGGGCGCTGAAGGAGCAGCAGGAGCGTGCCGAACGCGAGCTTGGAGACAAGTTGATGCAGGGCAGGCTGTGTGGCGCAGATGTCCGGGTATTTAGTGACGCAGACATTGCAAAGATGAGCGGAACTGACAACACGGCTGTGCACGCTTGGCTGAAACGTCCACGTGCTGTCCTTTTGCAACAGGTGCTGTTTGCTTGCATGCTGCTGCCACGAGAGAGCGACGACGTGAAGACGTTCTTGTGGGCGGGGCAGGCGGCAAGCAAGGTGCGCGACAAGGTGTCAGCGTACCGTGACGCGTGGTTCGTTCAGCACCTCCGGTGTGCGCGGGAGCGAGGCAACTTCAAGCTGCAAAGGCTTGCCCGCCTCCTGGCAAACGACAACCTTCTCCCGCGCGACTTTGGCCTCTGCGGCGGCGACAACCACGACGTCAACATCCACGTGGAGGAGACGCTCATGCGCTGCCCAGCGCTGAACCCAAGAACGGTGCTGAGCGCTGTGGCGATGATGCAGCAGCTGCCGCTTGACCTCCTGCAGAAGTACGAGAGCACGTTTGACACGGACACGTTTGACAGCTACATCATGCAGCGCACAGGTCGTGTTGACGACACGAACGGCGACCTCTTTGTGCAGTATTCGCGCCTCTTCAGCAATTACAGGACCGCGCGGAGGTTGTGTGACGGTGACCTGTGGCTTCCACTGTTTCTTCGCAAGGTGTGCGAGGATCACAAGCTGCTGGGCTACTTTGACCAATCGTTCTTGCTGGCGCAAGCGAGGGATACGGTACATGCAGCAGCAGCAGCAGCTGCTGCTGCTGGTTCCAGCGACAGTCTCCCCGCTGTTGTTGATGACGGTGCTGAAGTTGACAACGATGAGGATGATGATGTGTCATCGTACGCCGCCATCAGACGACGTCAGGACATCACGCGGTTGGAGCAGGATCTGCAACGCGCGCACAGCGGCAAGGCAGTTGGCTCTGCCGAAAACCTGCGGGAACTGAGCAAGCTCAGGGACAAGTCGCAGAACTCAGTCCAGCTGTTCCTGCGCAAGCCGCGCTTTGAAGAGGAATCCATGACCGGCGCTAGCGATGCCAGTGGTAGCAGCGATGGTGGTGATGGTGGTGATGGTGGCAGCAGCAGCAGCCCTGGCAGTGCGCATGTACCATTGATTCCTGATTTCACCATCGTCCGTGGGGAACAGTGCACGTATGTGATGGACAAGGAGCGGCTGCTCGACTTTTTCGCGTTCCTGAAGGAAAGCATGGAGTCGGCAGATGCAAGCGGCCTACGCGATGGCAGCGCAAAGGTCCTGAAGGAGGTCTCCACGAGCGTGGAGCACTTGCAGAGCATCGTGGCGGCTGTCAAGTACCTGAATGCCGTGAATGCGTTTGACTTCACGCCCACGGTCAGCCGGGATGAAGGCAGGTCCTCTGTTCTGCTCAAGTTCGGACTGGGTGAGTGCAAGGCTGTGCTGTCTCACCTGCAAAAGTACACGCAGCAATGGCAGAAGGTGGTGATGAACGGCCGTGTGCAACGCGGCGCGCTTTTGCGAGACCGATACCACCTGCTCCGCCTGTCGCTGCCACAGCTGACACAGCTTGAGCAGTGCATTGGCAGCAGCGAGCGCCTCCGCTCTCTTGCAGACAGCGACTGGAAGGCGCACTTCTCAACGCGAAAGAGGGACGAGGAAGCACAGCGCGTGAAAGACCTGCTTGGCCCCGCAGCGCCAGGTGACTTGGCGGCGAAAATCGACGCACTGCTCGAGAGAAAGCTCAAGTTCATTCAACAGTTTCTGATGGCCTCGCAGGCAGAGCCACCATCGTTGCCGGCGTCGTTCACGCGTCGGATGAGCAGGAACACAGCGCAGTCTGAAACTGGTGCTCGGCGCGCCCCGTGCATCCACGTGTCCGTGCGCGTGTCGCCCAGACTTTATGATACGTCCTCACCACACCGCCTGCTGTTTGCGGGGATGTTGGAGGCTTTGAAGCATGTGAGCGCGCCCCCTGCGCTACACACCGTGTTCTTCTGTGACCATCACCTCCCTGCTGCTGGTACCGACGATGCTGTCGCTGCTACTGCTGCTGCTGCTGCTGCTGGCGGCGATGGCGGTTTCAGCGATGCGTTTGATCGCTTTCTCCTGCGTGCGCTCTACCTGACTGACAAAGAACAAGACAAACGGCGTCAGGGCCAGCATACCCAGCGACAGCAACAGCAACGTGGTGGCAGCGGCCGTGGTGGTAGTGGACACGGCAGCGGAGGAGGTGATGATGGTGAGCAGCGCGGAACGTGGTGCGAGGAACGCGCACCGCACGTGGTCGTGATGCCGCTTGATTTCCGCAAGTGGAAACACGTGGAGGCGCGTGTGAAGCGTTGGAACCTGCGACGCGCAACCACACATGTGGTCTTCCTCTCCGTCATCAAGGCTGGCAGTGTCGGTCGCACTGTCGTCAAGAACTTCAACCAACACGTGATGCCGTCCGGGGCCGCACGCGATACGACCGTCGACTCGCTCCGACACTTGCCTGACGCCATGCAAGAGCTGCTTGAGCACTGGTCAATCAGCACCAGCACAGTCAAGGGCGATGCGCAGACTGGCAAGTCATTTCGCCTGCTGCACCACATGCGCACGCTACAAAAACGCACTCACCGCCGCCCAGTGTACCCCCACATGCTCTTCTCGCGTGCCGACATGAATGCGTTCCTGGACTCGCTGGCCCACGACCCATCATCAACTGTGTGGGTGCAGTCGCGCCTGAACACGTCGCCAAACAACGCCATGGAACGTGTGCTGCTTGAGCTTGCGCTGTTTGGTCGTGCACGGTCAGCGGCAGGCACGCTGTGGCAGCCGACGCCGCGAGATCCGGCTCGAGGCAACGAGCGCCAACCCATGACGTTCTTCATTGAACTGCATGCAAGCACCACATCAGGCATCACCGCCACCGCCCCCGCCACCCCGTCATCTCCCGGCCATGCACGCACACCACCTGTCACGTTCCTTGCAGACGAGCTGCCCGTCGCGCCGTTCCAAGCACACGGCGAGCACGATGGTGATGACAGCAGCACCTCGGGCGTTGATAGCTCCAAAGCAGCGCTTGGCCTGTTCCATGGGCTGGCGGCGCGCCAAGACCTCGTGTCCCCGCAACTGCATGAGTTTTCACGCATGTCTGCCCTGGGTGGAGACTTTGCGTTGGTGCGAAAGTGCTGTGCGCTCGCTGCATGGCTGTCAGCCACCAGCAACACATCCATGCTGCTGACGAAAGGCATTTCGCTTGATAGTGCTGCGCGTTCGACTGCACACGCACTGTGGGAACAGCGGTGGGGTGCTGCTCGCATCCTGCAGTGGCTACTCTCGCGCAATGATGGTGGTGATAGTGGTCGTGTTGATGGTGATCATGGTGGTGATGGTGGAGGCAGGTGGGGCTTGCAGGACGTGTGCTGTCTGGTTGTGCCAAGCATGCGCCATCGTTCAAGCGATGTGGTTGTTCTGGCTCCGGCAGCACCGCAGCACGTGCAACCGTCATCGCTCGCAGACCCCGCTCCACTCCACGCTGATGGCAGCGGTGGTATTGGTGGTGTTGCGGGCGACGAAAACAGCAACGGTGCGGGCAGTGGTGCACAGCCGCCACCCCCGCCAGTTGCTGGCGCGAGTGCACCCCATGAACTGCTCAACAGCAGGCTGCTTGAACACATCCAACGCACATCAGGCGCTGTGATTCAACAGCTGGGCACACAATATGCCCGCCGCGAACAACAACAACAACAACAACAACAGCAGCAGCACCAGCAGCACCAGCACCAACAGCGGCGGCGAAGCCCGCAGGACTATGCATGGGCCGTTGCCACGCTGGCCAGGGCGGTGGAGGACTGCTTTGGTGAGGCAGCAGTGGAACGCGTCATCAGCAGGTTTCCTCAGTTTGTGTTCTCTCCACTGGTGATGATTCGGCTGCTTGTGCTTGCCCTGCACGCCAGTCTGCGACTGCCCCTCATCCTCGAAGGCGAAACCGGTGTTGGCAAGACGTACCTCATTCGCGTCTTCTTCGAGCTCATGCACGAGCAGCCACATCAGGACCACCGTCACCAACAGCAGCGGCGGCAGCGGCGGCAGCGGCGGCAGCACCAGCACCACCACCACCAGCAGCACGGAGAGAATGTGCACGCATCCCAACCCCAGCTGCACATTCTGGATCTTCAGCCCAGCCACACGGAGCGAACAGTGCTGGAGTGGTTGACGTCTCACAGCATCACAGCAACAGGCGCAGAGATGCAGCGAGCGCGTAACGTGGGCATGCCACCACCCAGACCGACCACGGTCGTGTTCATGGATGAAACCAACTGCTGCGATGTTCTGGATGTTGTGCAGACGTGCATGCTCGATGGGCTGGTTGGCCGGGCTCACGTGCGCCAGGACGTGTGGGTGGTTGGCGCGTGCAACCCTTCACGTGAGCAAGACACGCGCGTGGGCCTGTACAAGGTGCTGCCGCTCACAGCGAGCCTGCGCAAGTTCACCTGGACGATGGACGTCAACTCCCCAGAGGATATTCAGTTCATTGCGTACAGCGCGCTGAGCACCGCGCTCACCCTTGACCGCAGCCACCAGCCGCCGCACTTTGGAGATGATGAGGACGGGCATGATGATGTCAGTGCTGATAGAGGCGCCAGTGGCCGTCACGGTGACGCCGCCAGCACAGGCGTTCGTTGCGATGCGGGTCAGTTGGTTACTGCTGCACACCTGGTTGCCCGCTGTTACACAACGCTGCTGCAGTGGTGCCAAACAGGCATCCCATCAGCATCTCAGACACGCGCACGTGCGCGGGAGGAAGAGCTTGTGCCGCCAAGTGTTCGTGACGTGGTGCGAACGGCCGAGCTGGTGGCGGAGTTTGCGCACATCAGCAGCGGTGCAAATGCAAATGATAGCGGCAGTCACGGCAGCGGCGGTGGTGGTGCAAACCATGACGGTGACGGTGCTGTGCATCATGGTTCCGGTGTAGGAAGAGGCGCAGGGTCGCATGCAGGACGTCGCAAAGACCTGTGGTGGTGCGCGCGCTTGGCGGTGGCGACCGTGTTCCTGCTGCGGCTGCCCGAACACAAGCGCCAACTGTTTTGCTTGCAGGCATGGGACGTGCCATCGTTCCCCATTGATGCGGGCCCTATTAACCCTGTCATTGAACAGCATCTCCTCTCCCTGTCGCTCACTGCACAGCTACCCCCGTCTGTGGTCACGCTGCTATCACCGCTGCTTGAGTGCGTGGAAGCGATGCGACACGTGCTGCAATTGGAGGCGTGTGAAGGACTATTCCTGACGCAATCCCTGTGCGAGAACGTGTTTCTGATGATTCTTCACATCTACATGGGGCTGCCTCTTTTCCTCGTTGGTGAGCCGGGGACATCCAAGTCCATCAGCCTTGCACTCGTGTCTCGATGCGCACGCGCTGCACTTCGCAACCTCGACCTCTCTGCAGAACAGAACCACAACCCTGCCAACTCAGGACTACAGCAACAACAACAACAGCAGCAGCAGCAGCAGGGGCGACGGCAAAGGTCACGGCGGCGGCGGCGGCGCCGTGGGGGCGGTGGACACAACCGCGCTGATGGTGGTCACGGCGCACATGCCAGCGTTGATACAGGACTGGCTGATTTCGTGCGCTCGCTTCTGCGGCGACCAACCATGTACATTCTGCAGTGCTCGCCTGAACTCTCTGCACGCATGCTGGAGAAAGAATTTGAGCGTGCACAGACGTACGCACAGAGCGGTGCCGAGGAGATGAAGGAGGCTATGGCTGTGGTGCTCGAAGAGGTTGGCCTGTCGTACGCCGGCTCCGGTCGTGTGCCCACGCTCAAGGTGCTCCATGCACTGCTGGACCGGCAGTGCGACCTCAGCTTGCCGCGAGCAAGCCGCATCCCGTTCTTTGCGCTTTCCAACACGTTTCTCGACGCAGCGAAGATGAACCGAGGCACGGTGGTGCTGCGCCACAGCGCGTCCACGCACGACCTCAAGGTTGTCATTGCATGCGGCCTGGCGCGGGCACTGCAGCAGCGTTACTCGAACCACGTGCAACTGGCACAGCTGAACATGACACAACTAGTGGCGCGCATTGCACACCTGCATCAAACGCCACAAGGTCAGAACAGGCAGCGCACCTCCGGCGTGAGTGTGGAGGACGTCGTTGACGCCATTCGCGTCATGTCACAGGAGCTGCTTGCCTTGTATCAGCAGTTGACTGCAGCAGCCAGCATCGGTGTCCAGACGACGACACCCACACGTGAGCAGCGTGCGTACGGTCTTCGCGACCTCTACTGCACGCTTCGTCGCTTTTTCTTCCTCTGCAGAGAGGATGGCGCACACGCGCGCGCTCAGACGCACACGGACGACGACAACGATGATGACGAGAACGGGGATGACGATGAGGAGGCAGCGGTGATGGGGAACAAGAGGAAGAAGAACAGGAAGTCGCAAAGGGGCAAGACGTCGGAGCAACAGCAAAGACAGAGCGGAAGCAGCACGGCCGCCAACAAGAGAGGAAAGAAACAGAAACAGCGGACAAAGAGGAAGCCACGATGGAAACACGACGACGGGGATGATGGTGATGATGGGGATGATGGTGATGATGCCGTTGATCGCAGGAACAGGGGCGAGGGATTTGACGAGGCAGGCCGCAGCATTGTGGAGAACTTGTGGATTGCCGTGATGAGCGAATTCGGCGCTGTGTCGCCCGTCTCTCAGCCGTCCCTGATTGAAGAGTGTATGCGCCGCCTGTTCAATAACCGCAGAGTGCAACACATTGACTGCGTGGCGCGTCGCCCTGCGTGGCGTGACGTGACCAGGCGTGTGCAAACACTCACGTGCTCGGAACGGCTCCTCACATCAGCGCTTGTCAGCAGCATCCACGCACCCACGATACAGCCGGGCACCAGTCTCGCGTCAAGCTCAAGTGCGCCCTCAACACCCGGCACACGGGGGGCACACACGGCTGCTTCAACGACTGCTTCTGCTTCTCCTGCTGCTGCTGCTGCTGCTATCACGGGACGCAATCGGGGCAGCACGTCCTCGTCCGTGCCATCGTCGTTGGGTGTGCGTGAGCGTCACACGCTCATGGTGAGCGACACCCCACTGACGCCCGCTGTCATGCAAATCATCATCCGTTCAGCACTCCCGCCATATGCACTGAGCTCGCAGCTGCCTGATACGTCATTTCCGGCACAGGCGAGCATGACAGCAGCGCCGACGTCACCCACAGTACAACCGCTTTTCCCACAGGCGTCTCGTCAAATGTCAATGCCTGCTGGAGCTGTCCCGCGCGTGCGCGTGCGCGTGCTGGCACCACGCTGGAGCGATGAAGACATGCAAGCGCTGTGCGGCCACGGTGGGTATGGCAGCAGCACACGTTCAACATCAGCCATGGCTGGGACATCAGCGCAGCTTGCACGCGTGCGGGCAGCGTACCTGAAGCGGCTGCTGGCTGCCATCGCGCAGCCGGGCGTGTGTGTCGTGCTCGCCCCACGCCTCATTGCGGAGACGCTGTACGATGTGATCAACGGACATGCCACCGCTGCAGACGTCACTGCTGGCGCGAGCGGGTGGACCTATGTGCGCATCCCTGTTGGGGGTCGCTCGAGATACACGCGCATGCACGACAGCTGCCGACTCGTGTTTGTGGACGACCCGAGCGCTGTGATGGCGCTCCCGCGTGCGTTTCTGAACCGCGTGCAGAAGGTGTTTTGCCCACTGCCAGCGCTGGAAAACATCATGTGCGCCGCCGCGGCTGCTGAGCGGCCAAGCAGAAACGTCGCCATCGCACGCATCCTACAGGTGGCACGTGTTTCTGGGATGGTGCACACGCACGCGCTGTTGCAGGCCATCACCGCGTACGTCACGGCTGACAGTATGAGGGCGCGTGTTATCCTTGGGACTGATGATGAGGACGGCGACAATGTGGGTGAGGATGACGCGAACAGCAGCAGCAACGACAACGACACAACCACTCAGAGCGCCGGAAATGGTCACATTCCGGGCGCGGCGGCTTTGCCCGATTTGCTTTCGCCCCAGCAACCGCTTCCAGCAATGGCCACACATGTGGTCGACGGCAGCGAGCGGCTAGTGCACGGCGCAAGTGACCTGATACGGGTGTGCAAGGAAGCTTTCGCGTTGACGTGTCGCCCAGAGCTCCACCCCGTGAACAGCATCCCTGACCTGGTAATGACCACTGCACCGCTGCTTGTGTGCCATCAGATGGTGGGAGAGGATCTGTTTGCTGCACTCATGCGGGCGTTTGAGTGCAGGGGAGCGACCATTTTTGACTTTCACGCAGTCAATCAGGCCAGTGACTCAGACGCAAGTGATGACGACAATTCTGACCACTACAGTGATGATGATGATGATGATGATGATGATGATGATGATGATGATGATGATGATGATGATGATGATGATGATGATGATGACTGCGATTATGACGGCGCCGTGGGTGTGGACAGCCATGCTGGCTCTGGCTACGGGGAAGGGTATGGTGATGACGGCGAACACAAGGCCGGCATTAACACTGCTGGCCAAGACACGAGTGACGGGAACAGTGGTGATCGTGGTTGCGTGCGCTGGGATTATGTGACGGTTATCTTTACCAGTCACGATTATGTGAAACGCAGCGCGATGGAAACGCTGCAGAAGGTGTTGGACCAAACAGAAGCGGTGCGCACCTTGTTGGAGCAGCAGCTGGCACAGCACGGGCGCGAACGTGGAAGCGACGGCATGTCAACACATGAACAACAAGAGCACAGCGGGTCGCCAAAGCGCAGAAGTGCCGTCGCTCTCGTGTACGCAAGCAGCCGTCACCTGCACCCGAATGCCCTCTCCACGTTTCTGGAGCACTTGCGTGTGCAGTGCGGCGAGCACGTGCGCTGTGTCGTGATGTATCACGAGGAGGTGGACCTTGTGAATGGCATGGCAACGCCCCCAGCAGCGTTTGGGTGGACGTATGTCAGCACCGGGTACGGCAACAGTGATGACAGCGGTGACGAACAGGGAGAAAGGGGACGTGCCAGCAGTGGTGATGGTGGTGGTGGTGGTGGTGGTGGTGGTGGTGGTGGAGGACGAAGAGGGGATGATGATGATGATGATGATGATGAGGAGGAGGAGGAGGAGGAGGAGGAGGAGGAGGAGGAGGAGGATGATGATGATTGCCCTACTGTGGCTTCAATGGCCACCGTTCTCCCTCCTTCGGCCCAGCATCCAACAAGACAAAGCGGCATTGCAGGGTTGTTGTGGCTCTACGCAAGCGACTACGCGCAGCACGTTCGCCGGCTGGCAGACCAAATCACCTCAACAGCGGGCAGTGGCGGCCCAGCTGCAAACCTGCCCGTTATGCTCGAGCACCCCTTGCTCACACTGCTGCACCGCGAGGACGCGCGCTTGGGCGGCCTCAGCCTCCAAGCAAGGTCACTGGCACAGCAGCAACAGCAACAGCAGCAGTTGGGAGGACAGCGAGGGAACAGAGGAAGTCGGCAGCAGCAACAGCAACAGCGGCAACAGGTACTGGAGAGTTCGCCATTCCCAGCCATGGTGAACCGTCGTGTTGAGCGTCGACTGGAAACGTCGGGCCTGATGGTGATTGACCTACTCGATGTTGCTTCACGCACATCACACGTTCACAGCCAAGGTGACGCCAAGAAAGTTGTTGTTCTCCCGCGCAGCAGCGGGTTCACGCCAGAGCAAATGGCCCTGGTGGAGAGCATTCGTTTTGCCACGAGCGTGGATGCGGTGGCCCTTACAGACGTTGCCTTGCGGGCGCTGCAGGACCCACATGTTCTCAGCGAAGTGCTGAACGTGCGAGTGCCACAGAACACCAGCCAGTTTGAGTGGCGCGAACAATCGTGCGTGGTGTCGCTCACAGCGCGCGGCATCAGCCTCTGGGCGGCGTTTGACGACGACTTACAAGCGGCTATTGATGAGCTGCAAAGTATTGTCGAGCAGCAGCTGTGCGAGTGCAGGGTCAGCGTGCCGCTTGCCAGTGCGCTGCCAGGTGTCCCTGCACACACGCGTCGCGACTTGCTGCACATGTGGACAGACCAAGGCCTGGGCAAGGTGCTGGACTGCATGGTGAATGCGTCAAGCAGCGGGGAGGACCCTTGTATTGCAAGCGTGTACATCACCTGTCTTGGGTACCAAACAGCACAGGCGGAAGAAGCGCTGGCCGCTCTCCTGCGCCAGCTTGAGCAAGACATTGTTGCCGAGTGTGTTATTCTGCCAGAGACATACTACGCTGAAAGGGGCGATGATGGTGGCGATGATGAGTCGGCTTGCGCGTGTGCGTACGCTCGCAACGTGGCACCAGGCTGGCACCTCCTGACGCAGCAGCAAGCGCAGCGCAACCACGGTGGCAGCCACGACCACATGTCATTTGTTCAAGTCGGCCGCTGGCTTCGCTGGTGTGAACAGAACAATGGCGATGCAGACAACGCAGTATGGACCGCTTGGCTGTTGGACTCCTGGAAGCGCAATCACGGTGTGACGGACATCGCCGTCAACGGAACGCACGTGCGCTTCACCATCACAGGAGACGACAGCAGCAGTCGCACAGGGTCACGGCGCGAAAGGCGCCGCCAACGTGCACAGCAGCAGCAACAGCACGTGCAGCGGGTGTTGGACGTGGACTGTGCGGGTGTTGGCGAAACGGCGTCGCTCACTGGTCTGCACGAACGCACCTCGGTGGCTGTGCTGGTGTACGGGTATCGCGAGGATGTGACGAGCGAGCGTGAACGTCTCTCCGGCCTCATCAGCTCGGAATGGCGGCCTGCGCGTGTGCCCGTGTCACGCATCGTGCGGAGGCG
The DNA here is from genome assembly GCF_000188695.1 of Salpingoeca rosetta. NCBI lineage: Eukaryota > Choanoflagellata > Craspedida > Salpingoecidae > Salpingoeca > Salpingoeca rosetta. The sequence continues at coordinate 533,421 of NW_004754897.1, read as the reverse complement.
AGACGTAGCCGCAACAGCGCGAGACCTCGGCTGCGACGTCTATCTCGTCAACCCCAACAACGACCACGATGACGACGACGACGACGAGGACTACGCTGGGGAGGGCGCGATGCTTGTCGGGGATGAAGCTGGCAATCGCACGTATGTGGTGTATGGCGACTCGAACAGCAGCGCCACCTTCTCCCGCATGGTGACACAACTGCAGGAATCGCGCAGGCAAGAGATGGAGACAGGCCCTGCCGACGCAGCGTGGAAGTTCAGTGAAGATGTATTGCGACGACTCCAGCCAAGCATGCGTACCATGAGCAACAACAGTGGTGTGCGGGTCGCACCACTGCCAACTGACGACTGGTCTGCGGCCCTCATTCAGCAGGTGTGTGTGTGTGTGTGCGTGTGTGTGTCTGTGTCTGTCTGTGTCGGTGTCTGTGTGTGTCTGTCTGTGTCGGTGTCTGTGTGTGTGTGTGTGTGCTTACGTGTTTTGTTGAAACGTGTGGTGAAGGAAATGCTGTGACCACTGACTGCACATTGAAAGCACACGCTCTTTATCACTCATCCAATATCTCAACCGTTCACACGCATACACACATTCACACACATTCACACGCACACATTCACACACACATGTGCACCTGTATAGCTCGTGGATGAAGCGGGTGGAAAGGTGAAGACGATGGACGAGCACATTGGCTCAGCAGCCAGCAGCGTGGCGGGTGCGTTGGCGGTGCACAATCCGCAAGCACAGGCCGCGTTCTTTGCCGCCATCAAAACGCGAGCAGCACGACACCTGTCGAACCAAGACCACAGTTTCGCGCCAAAATACGCCTTTGACACCGCAACTGGCGCTGCTGTTGATGCGGAACAACGGGCCGTTCTGGCACGCATGACCCTGTCGCCCGCAGACGCACGCGCAGCCGATGCACACGCTTGGCCGCATCCGTTCAGGGTGCTTTCACCCCCGCACTTGCAAGGCGATCCACCCATCCGCATTCAGCGCGTGTTTCATGGCGTCAAGACCTTTGACGCTGCTGTTGGCATCGTTGCTGGCGGCTTTGCCCAGTTGCGCACGCGGGACAGCGGGTTCTTTGGCACCGGCATATACTTCACCCCCAACTTGCACTACGCGCTTGAGTACGCCGAGCCTTGCATCATCAACAGGCAGGATGGTCGCCTGCCACCATCGGACTTGGAGAATCTCAACCTCGCTAATGGCACATACCGCGTTGTGCTCGTATGTGATCTCGTGTACGCCAACCCGTACCCCGTGACAGACATGACCCTGATGGGACAGGGTCTGAAACCGGGCCATGACGCACATGTGGCTGTGGTAAACTTCAGTGGCGAAGCACAGCCGTTTGGCTCGCACAGCGAGTGGGACTGGAACGAGGACACCAACGTGCCTGCTGGCGAGATTATGATTTCGCAGGAGTCGCACGCACTCGTGCGTGCTGTGCTCGTGCTCAAGCAATAGCCATGTGTGTGTGTGTCTGTCTGTCTGTCTGTCTGTGAGTACTTTCTGTCTGTCTGTCTGTCCGTGTGTTTGTGCACTTTCTGTGAGTACTTTCTGTCTGTCCGTGTGTGTGTGTGTTTGCGTTTCAAGTGCGATTGTGCGTTCAGTGCCATTTTGTGCTTTTGTCTGCCTACCTGCCTTTTCTGTCCAGCCATACCCCCCCCCCTCTCTCTCCCTCTCTCTGTGTCTGGTTTGTGGCGTTGACGAGTCGTGGTGGGATGGTACAGTGATGTTGTAAACGGAACAGTGCCAATGAAGAATGAACGGAATCAGGCAGAGGCTAAAGCAAGATGAACACACAGAGAAAGGCAACAGAGGGTTGCAAGCAACGCGCAACATCGCAGAAAAGACAAGGGGCAGCTGCACCCGCACATTGAAACCAAAAGCACACACAACAGGCACATCCCATAGCTCTCATTCTCGCACCCTCATGTGCCTGTTCGCACAAAAAACGCACAATCAGACATGCACGCACACGCACAACGCAAACAAATACACGCAACCAGACAACAATTTCATTCACACGTTCCCGCAACCACAAACACAAGCACACACAACTTCACTCACACACACACACACACGCACGCAATCGCGCAAACACGCTCAGGCGGCGCTTTGGAGTTGGCGGGCAATGTTTCCGGCTTCGCGCCGCAGGACCTCGTAATCGTTGATGAACAGAATGTAGTCGCTGTGCGCACCACGCGAGCGGTTCTCGCTGTCGTACCTGCCTGCAGGCCCACAGATATCACGCACGCGGTCCATGGCGTTCCGATCACCGACGACAATGCCGTAGCTTGTGGTGTTGCAACCGTCAACAATCTGGCGCGAAAGCTGCCCAACACCAGGGCCAGCGTCTCCATTCATCCCGTCTGTCTGGAACATGAGAATGCGGCGGTTATGTGTTGCGTAGTCACTCTGGTCCCGCCTCAACGCATCCAATGCTTGACGCAGTGGAGGTTGGAACAGTGTACCACCACGACAATCGAGAGACCTGATGCAGCGCGACAACGTTGACTGGTCGTTTGTCAGCCACGTGTCGATGCGTGAGTGTGTCCCAAAGCCGATGATGGCCATCCGGTTGCGAGAAGCACCGACACCAACTTCAAACGTCTCCATCATTTGGTGCAAGAAGTCACACAGCTGCTGGAAGTAACCCGACATGCTGCCTGACAAGTCCACGATGCAGACCAGATCAACGCCCGGTGGTGCCGCCTCCCGGACAGCCTTGTCCAAGAACGCGCGTGCAGTTTGCGCGTGGTTGTGGTTGTGGGAGCCACTTGCAGCACCAGGGAGCGCAGCAACGTTCGTCTTCGACTTTCTCAGTCGCAGGTCTGTGCCCACGAGCCAGCTTGTCGTGTTCATAACGTAGCGATCGGTGCCACCGACGTCCCAGTTCACCCACATCTTGGTGAAGCCCGTGTCGACGGCAATGCGGCCGCAGCCCCGGCGCTCGCCGTCGCGTGCAAGCACAACGGGCACGCGTCTGTGGCTGGTGTCGGCCTTTGCAAAGCCTCCGCTCGCAACGGTGCGCCAAGACCCGTCCCGGGACTCTGTTGTCGGGTAGCAGATGGTGACGCCTTCAAACAGCGTCACCAGACCAGTGGTGATGGGGTGGCGGCTGTCAAGCCTGCCATTCGACTGCTTGGACAAGACGGTGTCGCCTGGCGTGCCCTGGTAGTACCTGTCGCGCACAATGAAGTTCCCGCCGGGAATGTTGTCTGTCACACGCATGCTGTCACCGCAGTATGCAAGAATGGTGTTCACGTGCACGTGGAAGGGGTCGTTCTCGCCCAGCAGGAACAGTCCGCCGCCACGCTGGTGGAACTGGGCACACGCCTTTGCCACATCCATCACATCGCTCTTCCACTGCTCAACTGCGTCAGGGCGCCCGTGCGCCTCCATGTAGTAGGCGTCGCCAGCTGCGCCAGAGATCACCCACGCAACATCGTATCGCTTGGAGTGAAGCTCGCGACAGAACTCACGCTCGCTGCCCACGATGCTGAACGCAAACCCCTTCCGTTGCATGAAATCCTTGACGTTGTCACGCAGCATGTCTTCCGGCAGCTCGTCAAGCACCACCTTGTCATTGTCACCACCCACGTGCCGCACGTCTCTGTGGGTGCGCACGGCCTCAGCCTTTCCCGCAGCCACGTACAATTGACCTTCGTGGTCACGAAGCTCGTGATGCTCCAGGCCGAGATGAGCAGACAAGTCCCTGCGTCGGCCGGACCACGCTCTCTTGAATTGGCACGGCACAAATTCGATGCGTGCTCTGAAGAAGTTGCCAATGAGGACATGATGGTTGGCAAACGCGCCGTCGCACGCCAGGTCAAACTGCCCACCCCGCGGGTTCTTGTACTTGTCGACCTCCACCTTGCCCTCGGAAAGCGCCTTAAGCGAGTGCTCGCCCAAGCGACGGTTGTAGTATTGAAGGATGTCTGCTTCCTTCACGTCCAGGATGCGATACATGTGCTCCATGTCCTCCTTCAGTTGCTTGTCTGCCTGCTTGCGCCGCTGCTGCTGCACCGACTTGACTGCCTCCCGCTTGGCGGCCAGGCTCTTTGCACCGTGGAGGGTGTAATACCGGCTTCGAAGCTCGCTCTTCAGCGGCCCACACTCAATGTCGTCAGACGTTGCCAGCGTGAGCATGCATAGCTTGAATTTGTGCGACATGTACTCCAAGTTGAGCGGAATCGGCACAACGTCAAACGCACATCCCAGGCTGGCTGGCTCTGCGCGAATGAGGGCGTCCTGGATGCGTACAGGGAGGTGGAAGTTGAGCTTCGGTGAGAGGAGCCCGCGCACAAACAGCTCTTCCTCTCGCCGTCCGGGCGTCTCAGGTGGCAGCTCGACCAGCGGGAATGGTACGCGCTGTGTGCGTGTGCTGCTGCTACCGCTGCGACTGCTATCTGCACTGCCACCGAAGAAGGGGTGGTCGTTGATTGTGACAACGTCAATCTCCCGCGCAGTCTCATCCATGACGCGTCGAATGAGCGTGATGATGGTTGGCCATTCCGCGGGCAGCTTGCCCGTGGTTCCTGCAAGCGCAAACACGAGTGCCTTGTTGTTGCGCAGGAGGCCTGGGTCCTGCGGCAGCAACTGTGCAAACCTGTGTCCCCACAGCGCGTTGAGGCGAGTCGTTGCCGTGTGTGCGCTGCTCGTGCTGATGATCTGTGACGAGGCCTGCAGCAAAGCGGCGCGCAGATTGTTGGTGGCCTGCTCCGGGCTACCCTGCGCGGTAGGCTTGATGCTGCTGAACATCGCAGCCCATACGAGCGTGCGCGCAACCACTTGCTCCCACTTGTGCGTGAAGGCTGCGGTTGCTTGCGCCGTGTCTCGCCCCGTCTTCTTCGTCAGGCGCGCTAACAAGTCCGCCTCCACGTCCTTCTGCTTGTCAAACAGAATCCACACCGCCAAGAAAATGGGGCTCTGTGCATCAAGTTTGAACGTCGTGTCGACTGCTGCATCGCTGCCTCCGTCTCCTGCGTCAACGGTGTCCGCGCTTGATGAGGAGGAGCCACCACTGCTACCACTACCACTACCACCACTGCCATCCCCAGTGGCACCACTGACAGAATCGTTGAGGCTCGGCCCGTATTCCAGCACGACGTGAATCACAGCCTTGCACAGCTCCTCGCACGTCTTGAACTGGATGTTGGCGCGCATGAGGGCGCACAGGTTGCCCGGGTCCAAAGCCTTGACCACGCTGTACGGGTCTGGCGCTTCGTTGAGGAGGCGCGTGATGCCCACAATGTCGCTGATGAAATGCTGCTTCCAAACGCGTTTAGCACGCGCCCAGCTGATGGCCGCGTTCTTCTGCAGGCTGACACGAATCCACTCCAAATCAGCGTAGTCGCCGCCCTCGGAGAAGGCACGCCCCTCGCCCAGCGGCTGCACCTCAGAGGCAAGCCCCGTGACGAGGGGGAAGTCGGGCTGGTCGATCACGCACAACAGTTGCAAGCACGCTGTGCTCGCCACGTGTTGTGGTATGGATGTGCTTGCCACGGCGCTGCTGGCGTTGGTGGGGCGATCGTTGGTGTTGGCCCGTGGGTTCAGCCCAATCGTGTGCAACAGGGCCAGGCACTCCTGGAAAACACAGCGGCACCAGAGCGACAGTCGCACGATGGGCGGGATGGTGTGGCTCTCCGGAAGCTTGCGGCAGTACTCGGGGAAAGACAGCAGCAGGTACTCGTCAAGCTCATTGCCTTTCTGTTTTCCCTCCATGATGGGGTCGGACTGGCCGTCGCCGCCTTTGTTTGGCTGTGCTGCTGCGCTCCCGTTGCTGGCTGCCGAAGTGTCATCACCAGCACCATCGCTGGCATTGGGAGCACGAGCAGGCGCTCCACTGGGCTCTCCCTTTCCTTCTTCTTCGCCATTGCCCTGACCTCCTTGCTGCTCGTGTTGCTCCATCTTCAGCTTCATAAACAGGTACGATGCAACGCCTGCGCGCGTGAGCAGGGCAAACGGGTCCCCGTCTGTCTCGTCCAGCAGACCCGCCAGTGACTCTGCGAGCGGCTTGTCTCCAAACTGCTCGTAAAACTGCTTCACAAAGTGCGTCATGCGCTCGCACATGAGCGGGCCCAGTGCCTGTGCTTTAGACAGCAGCACGGTATCCAGCCTCTTTTCACTCGCTCCACTGATGGCATCGAAGGCGGCCTTGCGGTTGCGGAATGTCAGCACGTCATCTGAGAAGAGCGCGCGACTGGCACCGTACCACCACATCAGGTGCGTCAGCGCATCCTGTTTCCCAGCATCCTTGCCCTTACTTGTGTCTGCCTGCGCAAGCGTGGGAAGCTTTTCTTCTTGTCTCAGCAGCGTGCACAAGTCCGAAACGGGGAGGCGGCACGCAAACATCTTGACGTCCACCTTCGCGTCCTCCCACATCTGCTTCAAGTCGTCGTCCTCCTTCTCCTTGCGGTTGCCAATGACCACAGTGTACATGCGTTGCTGGCGCCGCAGCAGGTACTCAAACACCTCGCGCTTCTGCGCGCGCGTGAGCATGTGAAACTCGTCCACAACCAGAAATGTCTTGCGGCTGCTGTTGCTGCACACCTCCTCCAGCAAGGACGTCAGGTTTTCCTCCACAAGGCGGCTGTTTGAGCAGTCAAAGTACTGCCACTCAAACCCTAGGTTCTTGGCCCGTTTCATCATCACTTTCTCCATGAAGCGCGTTTTCCCTGCGCCCGGAGGAGAGAAGATGACACGCGCGTGCAAGTTGCTGTGGCCGCCCGCCTGCTGTTGTGGATCGTGGGAACGTTCCAGCCATTGACGAATTTCGTACTTCCAGTCTCCAGCCACACTCGTGTACGGGAGTGCCACTTCTTCCGCCTCCACCTCATCCAGGGTGGGTTTGTCCCACATGCGCTGTGTTGACTTGTACTCAATCTTCTCAATGCTGAGCTGCGCTGCTTGCCCCTGCAGGAACGACTGCGTCGCGCCACGACGGTGATGGTGACGTCGGGCCTGCTGCTGCTGCATTTGTGGCGGCTGCTGCTGCTGTTGCTGCTGCTGTGGCTGCTGGTGGTGGTGATGCCCCAGACCGCCACCGCTGCCGTCAGTGGTTGCGTTGGCGAGTGGCTGATCGACCATTGCAGCAACGCCTGCAAGGCCAGCAACGCCGCGGGCGCCGCCGGTGCTGCTGGTAACGGCGGTGCTTGCAGTGGTGTCTGTACCTGATTCGGCTTCGGAGGACCCGAGGATCTGCAGCTCTTCCAGGGTGAGCGGGCGGTACAGGGACATGTTGCACCTGTCCCTGTTCTCACAGAAGTTGCGTGACATGTCGAGCTGTTCGAAGAAGATGTAGTGGAATGGCATGGCCTTTGTGTACTCCGCACACCACTTGAACAGCAGGTCGTCGATGGTCTTGAAGCCACGCACATACACAATCACGGTCCGCTCGTCAAAGGCGTCCACAATGGTGGCGAAGATGTGGTCCTTTGTCACAATGCCGCGGGCACGCAGGTCCTGCTTGTTGATTTCCTTGAGCGGCACCCGCAGTCGCTTGCGCAGGATGGCCAGCACACGCGCGTGCACGTTGTACACGCCATACACCTCGCTCACGTGCCCAAAGAATTGGGGCAGGGGGTGTGGCAGCTCAAACTGCGACAGCAGCATGCTTCTGGTAGTATCATCGGGGCAGGTGTCTGCCAGCGAAAAGCACGTGATGAACCGACTGAGGTACTCGTTGGGGTTTACCCGCGGTGGCGGCTGTGGGTGGCGCAGGAGGGCTGCGCACACAAACCACTTGCGGAAGCTGGCGGGCAGTGGTGCAGCGAGCACCTTTGCAAGCCACGTCACCACCTCTGGCGACACTTCTGGGCGCACCTTGTTCTCGCCTGTCTCGTTCTTCCACATGAGCAGGTACGCGAGCGTGGTGGAAGGCCCGGAGCTCGCCTTGCGCGTCTCCAGCCACACGAACCGACACGTGTCTTTGTCGTTTGCCCCGGCAAAGCTCACCGCAGCGGTGGTTGCTGGAATTTGCAAGCAAGAGCTCATTTGCTCGGGAATGGCCGGGAACTGCTGCCTTGCTTTTCGCGCTGCTTGGTCTGCTGCAGCGTCGCGGGAGCGGCCCGTGTTGTCTTGAAGGAGAAACAGGAAACGCATGGGATCCGTGTACTCTGTTGCGTGCTCCATTGCGGACGCATACGACTCGCTCTTCCTCAACCGCTGCGTGACGGTTGTGATGGAGGGCATGATGATGTCTCTCAGAAACTGTTCGCACGGCGGCGCAGGGCTTTGCCCTGCATCATCATCGTCGTTGTTGGTCGCATCAAACAGGGTCGGCAACACACCAACATCGTCATCATCATCGTCATCGTTATCATCATCGCTTCTGCGCATGGCCTCTGCTGCTGTTGACTGCTCTTGCTCTGGTTTGTGCAGGAGCTCATAGGCTGCGTCGATCAGGCCTCGAACATCGTCTTCACCAATCAAGCCAAGGAACGTCTGGAAGATGGTCTCAAACGCTTCAGACTCGCGGCCTTCTTGTTCTGGCTGTTCTTCGTCCTTTTCCTCCCGATTTTCCCGGCTGCCGATCGTAAAGTGAGCAGAGGAGGACAGCACCGTGTAGAGCTCATCAACAGTCTTTGCACGGCGCTGTTCATCGGTGGGCTGGTGTGTCTGCTCTGTCAACACGGCAAGCACCGTCACCAGCCGCAACGCAGCTGCAACCTCACTGCCCAGGCCGTAGTCTGAGAGGTGGTTGAACAAGAGCAGGCGCTGCCGCAGCGACAAAGCGTTCGGGTGGCGCAGGAACAAGGGCTCAAACTGGTGTGTTTCCTTGTTGCGAACAAGGATGACGCCACTGCCGACAACAACAGACCCTGCAGGTGCAAACTTGGCAATGTGCCGCCACACCATCTCGTGCGTGGCAAAGGTCTGCAGGAGCGTGTAGTTCTCGGGAATTTGCGAGGCATCGGGCCCGTAGAAGGCGGAGCGAGGGAAGAAGCGCAGTGTCGCCATCTCCCTGTACTCAAACGTCAACTTGCCCGAGCTCACTTTCTTCATGCACAGGACACCACCGTCTCCGTGTTGGATGTTCACGTTCAGAGCACCAAAGCGGAAGCCATCGTCACCGCCAGACATAGGCGGCAGGGTTGCACTCGTCGCGCCATCGCCGCCATGATGCTCGCCGTGGCTGTTGGTGCCGTTGTTGTTGTCGCCTGCGTCATTGGCGTTGCCGGTGGCGTCAGCGGTAGCGCTGCTGTTGCTGCGGCCAGGTGCACTTGTGCGGTTGGCCGTGGGCACAAGATTGTCCTTCAGATGCAGCACGTCTTCCATGCGAATGACAATCTTCCGCTCCTTGAAGCTGAGGCTAACGGGGCCTTCAAGGCCCTGCGTGTGTTTGCGCGCCTTTGCACCACTGCCACCGCCCAGTCCTTCGTCCGAATCGCTCACTTCTGACGCAACAGCAGCAGAGAAAAATGACGTCAGGTCGTCATCAGTGAGAACACTGTCGCTGTCGTCATCACCATCACCATCGCCATCACCATCCCCATCTCCATCGTCATCGTCATCTTTGCGTGCATTCAGGGCACTGCTGTGTAGCGTCGGTTCTTGCAGCTCCCTCGTGGGCGCGATGGCGGGAGTCACAGACCCATCGCGGCTGCGACGGCACAGCTCCCGCAGGCTGCCGTTGCTGGTTGTCGTTGTTGCCAGCAGTAGGTGTGCCTGGACGTCATCCTCCCTCAGCACGGATTCGGGAAACAGCTTCGCCTCCACACAGAACTTGAGCTCCTTGAAGGTCGTGTCGCACATGGTGAGTGACTTGTCGCAGTAGTGGCGGAAAATGTGCGCAACAATCTTTCGGTTGGTGCTGTCGCTCTGCTGCAGGTTTTCCCTGTCGCTCTCTGTCGGGTTGTCCGTGAAGCCAACGGCGCGCACAGCCCACCTGAAGAACCAAGCACAGGTTGGGGCCGGTGCCGGTGGGTTGGGGCCGGGGGCCGGTGCGTTGGGGGCCGGTGCCGGAGGGTTGGGGCAAGATGCAACGCCATCAATACACTTGTTGAGCATTTTCTCGGCGTGGACACGTGCGTCCTTGCCAAACATGAAGAACGCCTGTACAGCCATCATAAACATGCGCACGCGCCCATTTGCGTCCTCGCTCGTTGGGTCACCCTCACCAAATGCGCGCCCAAACGCAAGCGCGGCAGCGTTCGCCACGTCACTCAGATCTGCACCTTCACGCCCCCCGCGAGAGACAATGTTCTCGTCTGTACAGAACAGACGCAGGTACCGCAGCGTAAACTCGCGGTCCTCCGCCTGCCGACCAAAGGGCTCGAGGAAGGTGCCGCTCGCGCGCATGTGAACATCAATGACACCTGGCGGGGCAATGAGAGCGGGCTGTGCCATGTAGTCTTTGTCGGTGCACCTGTCATCGAAGTCGTCGTTGCCAAGGTGGCGCTTAACACAGCGTTTCGCTTCGCGCGCAGGCACGCGCAACATCACAAACCAGGCCAGAATGAGGTCAATGATGTACTGGCGGTTTGCAGCAACCCGCTGCTCGGATGTCTCTGCCGATGCGTTCTGCATTGTCACGCGTCTGCTCTTGCTCAGCAGCTGGGCTACGGCACCAAGGTTCATCATCATGATGTCTTCGGTGCAGCCAGAATCCACCGAGAACACAACGGCACCGACCGATTTGGCCTGCGCAATCAGGTCAGGTCCAAACGCCTTCGCCACCCTCTCAAACATGGGACGGCCGTCTACGCGCTGCTGGTACACGGTGACGGTGAGCGGGCGTTCACCACGTTGGCCAACAAGGCGCGTCTCCTGCTCCACGTTCCGCTCCTCATAGGGCGCAACCACTTGCTCGTAGGAGAGGAACGCGGCCAGGGAGAGCTCTTCTGGTGTGGCAAGGTAGGTGCCAAGCAGCGGCGGGATGAGCACACCCTTCAGGCGCTCTGAAAATCCAAGTGCCCGACACACGTTGCGCAGAAGACGCCAGTTGACAGCTCCCAGATCTTGCAAGTCCACGACAAACCGACGGCTGGGGCGAAGTGCCCAGACCACCATGTACACGTGCATGGCTGCACGGGCACGCTCTGAGTGAGTGTTGTGGCGAGAGTCGCCTGATGCGATGTTACGCCCATCACGTGGAGCCATGGTGTACACGACACTCGTTTCCGCATCTGCAAGCAAGCGGTCCAGGGACACGGCGTCAAACTTGGCGAGAAATCGACGCGCAAATTGCGCCAGGTGCGTGGCGTCCTTTTCCGTTTCATTTTGCCACTGCGTCTCCAAGAACTGAAGGAGCTTGAGGCGGAGGTTTTGCAGCTCATCAAAGTGCAACGGTGGTGCATCATCCTCTTCAAAGTCCCAATCCTCCCAGCAGTTGGCTGATGTGGTGCCACCATCAGTGGCGCCATTGCCGTCGTCGTCGTCGTCGTTGGCGCCGTTACTACTGCCGGTGTCGCCACTACCCACGTCAGCCACGCCCCTGCACAGCACGTCAAACATGCGACTGCGCCGCGTGCTCCAGCTGTGACCTGGCGGCTGCGGCTGCTGCTGCGCAGACAACGCACGGTGGGCCAAACTCGGGCGGCCAGCAACCAGCTTGAGCAGCGCTGTGGCAACATTGTCCAGCGACAGCGGCGATTGGTGGCCGCTGCTGCAGAAGCACGAGCGCAGTGTTCGTACGGCAGCCACGACCTGCAGCCTCTGTTGCTCACTGTCACGAGCGGTAGCATCCACGCCATCCCGGACGTCTGCGGTGCCGCTGTGGAGCGAGGCAGCCGCACACTCACGCAGCAGCAGCACGAGTGCGTCCTCGTTTCGCGGGCCCATGCGGCTGAGCAGGTCTGCCCAGCACGCTGGCGAGAAGGGAGGCAGCGGGGCGCTGTGTTGCGCGCGCATCAGCCGCCGCACATCATCTTCATTGCCTTGCACGGCGGCGCAGACGAGCCGCCCAAGCGCCGTGTTGAGAATGCGCGGTTGCGTGTGCGTGCCCGCTGCTGCCGCTGCCCCAGACACAGCCGCGCGAGAGGACGTGGAAGCTGCAGGGGGCGGCTGCTTCGCTTGCTCACGGTCAAACAGGGTGAGTGTGCCAGCGACAATGGCAGCGCCAATGGTGCGTGCACGCCTCAGGGTTTCGTCGAGGGCGCTGACGGGGATAAGGGAACTGAGGGCTTGGGACAGGCCCTGCTGCACTACAAACAAGGAGCGAGGGTCGTCCACGCCACACAGTGTCTGCAGCAGTTGCGTTGCGTTGTCCTTGACCACGCGAAAGTGCAGGCCGGCTCGCAGCATGAGCCGGATGTGGGAGCCGTCGTTCAAGGCATCGCTGTTCAGGCCCACGAGGTGGAACAACAGCACGGCCAGTGGCGTAAACGCATCATTCTCTGTGCGGCAGAGCGCGTTGATCACGTCCTGCGTGGACGTTGTTGTTGTTGTTGCTGCTGCTGCTGGTGGTGGTGGTGTTCCTGCGGATGCGCGACGCCTTGTGTCAGAATGGAGACCAAAGATGGCCCTGAGTTCCGCCTTCTGCTGCTCCGATGTGATGGATTGCAGCAGCGAGTCAAGGATCTGCGGGCTCATCGTCAAGACGACGTGAAGTGGATATGCGCAGCACCGCAGCAAACGCACAAATCCGGTCACGGACATGGCCAGCTCGCCCCATTTCTGCGTCAGGGCAACCCAGTCCACCTCCTCCAGGCGCTGGGCGGCGCGAAGAATCATCTCCTCGGCGTTTTTCGACGGCAGCGTGCGTGCAAAGTACGTGAGCTTGCTGGTGTCAGCCTTGCCCTCATGCTGCTGCTGCTGCCTCTCGTGTGTGTTCGGGGTGGCAGTGGAGCGCTGGCTGCTGCGGTGGCATGGCAGCACGACGTTGCGGTAGGTCATGGGGATGATGGTCCGCTCGATGATGTGTGGCTTCACATCCAACGGATCGCGGTCACCCTCGTCGCTGAGCAGACTGGCGCCGTCACCCTCGCCATCGTCACTGTCATTCCCATCGTCGAATGGGTCGTTCTGTTCGCTGGAGAGGCGACGCGAGATGGCATTGAGCCAGAAGCACACGCGCTTGCCCTCGGGCAGAAACTGCAGCGCGGTGGAGTTACACAGCAGCTGCTGGTAAGAGGGCAGCGAAAACACTTCTGCGAGGGCGCGGTTGAGGCGCTGCTTGCGTGCGACGTCTTGGTGAGTGCCGCTCATGCTGGAGTCGTTCAGTCCACCATCACTGCTGTTGCTGCTGTTGTTGTTGGTGTAGGCAAGCACTGAGGTGTCGCCAGCATGGCTCAGGGTGCGAAAAGCAGACGCAACACGCTTGTACAAGAGCGAGTAGAGGTGGGCGAGCCACAGAATGCCACCAGCACCTCCAAGCGCATTGTCGCCACCAGCATGGGCGCTGCTGTTGTACTCGTCGACGCGTCGGACGGCAGCCACAAACTGGGTCCAGTTTGCTCTGTCCTCACATGGCGGAGATGGGAGGCTGTCGAGCCCGTCCAGCAACGCCTGGGCGGTGGGGAGGGCGCTCTCTGTGTGCTGCAGAACAAGCGAGGTTGTGAAGGAGCTTCCAAGCAACAGCTGCAGCAGAGCACAGAGCGACAGCGACCGGGCAATCGCATCTGCGCGCACAGACGCACGCGTGCCAAACTCATCACCGTCCTCATGAGCAGCTCCGCCGCGAGCGCCCTGACTGCCGTTCTGTGCCTCGCCATCCCCGTTGTCGCTGGCAATTCGGGTGGCCTGGCTGGCAAGCTTCACCAGCCCCTTCTGCAGGAGCAGCGCTGCTGGCGTGTGGCGCGTCAGGTCGTGGATCATGGCGCCAGCATCAGCGAAGGAGGCGGAAGTGTTGCTGATGCGGTTGGTGGCGACGGCATCAAACGTCTCCGCATCCGATGGATCCAGCGACGTGGAGAGAAACACGACAGGGCAGTCCACCTTCTCGATGCGCGTGCGCAGGGCACGCTTCTCCTCGAGCGAGAGCAGGCTGGCAGAGGAGATGACAATGCAGCTGCGCCGGTTGCCTCCTGCTGCTGATGATGATGATGACGACGACAAAGACGACCCGCCGGTGTCCGTGAGCGCTGCGTCGAGGTCGCGGTAGAAGGTTGGCGAGGCGCTGTCAAACGGTTTTGCGGCGGCGCCAAGCAGCTGCTTGCGCAAGTGGTGCAGCACGCCAATGTCCGGGTGTGCAATGATGTGCAACTGGGGGACGCTGCCACCACCGCCAAAGATGTGAGGCGTCGTGGTGCCGCTGCTGCTGCCCACGCTGCCCGCGAGACTGAGGCGAGCGGAGCCGGGCGCGCTTGCAGACGCGGTGGAGGGCGTGCTGTCTGGGTGATAGTGGTGGTGCGACCCCGTGCTTGTGTGTGTCAGCCTGGACAGCCCCTCCTCAAGCAGCCGCACGGCGTTGATGTTTGCGTTGATCACAGCGTCCACGTCCTGCTTGACCCAGTGCACAAGCGGTGATCCGACATTCTCCCGCAGCTGGGGTCGCATGGCCATGCTGGCGGTTGTTGTGTTCGTGGCAGTGCCACTGCTTGCAGCGAACGTGCGCATAGTGCTGGTGCTGTCGATCATGCCGAGCTCGTTCACAGCGCTTGGGATGGGGTGCCTGTCGTTGATGAAGCGGCGCAGCGTCGGGCGGTCAATGACCAGCGCGTCTGTGGCGGACGGGGTGAAGAGGAACTCGGCGACGGGGCTCGCAGACAGGTCACGCACGATGGCGTCGTCTGTCTGGTCGAGCAAGATGCGAACCATGCTCAGCGGGGAGGTGAACGGCAGCAGGAGGCGCGACACGTCTGCCACGGGGATGCGCTCCGTGAAGGTGAGGTACACGAGGGTGAGGGTCTGCGTGGCCTGCAGCTCAAAGAGGCGAATGCGAATGGTGGTCAGGTTGGAGCGCGACACGCGAAAGGCGAACATGCACGGGCGCCACATGCCAAACTGCAGCTGCCCCTCCTGCACGTAGCCCGTGACCCTCTGGAAGTCTGAGGACGCAAGCAGGCCAATGGACTTGCCCTCGGCGACGCGCTTGTCTGAGAGCGTGTTGCCGAGCACACGCCCCACGGATGGCTGCGTCGCGGCGTCACCGTCGTTACCACCGTCATCAAAGCCATCGCGCGTGTCACTGGCCAGCTCACGGCGACTGCTGTCAAAGTAGAAGCGCTCCTGCCAGTACTCGCTGTCCAGCAGCCTGGATTGCGCGTGCTGCTCGCGGTGGCGGAGAATGCGCAGCTGTGGCGGGCAAAAGTCGAGGGAGAGCGGGCACTTGCGCGACCACGCTGCGTCCTGAAGCTCCGCGCTGCGCAGGAGCACGGCGGCGGCAAACAGCGCATCTGTGGGGCGCAGCTGCAGGGCGCCCGGTTGCTGGTTGAGCATGCTGATGGACTTGATGGCGTCGTCGAGCGTCTTGGCCATGTTGGCGCTGCTGGCGGAGGAGACGACGACTGTACCGAGTACCAGGTACTTGCGGTCGTCCCGGTACCACGTGAAGGGCGGGCCCTTGACAACCATGCCCATGCTCTGGCTCCTGGTGTCATCCAGCTGCTGGGTGGCGACGCGGAAGCTGTGGTCGTTGTACAGGCGGATGTGTGCAAGGCGCTGGTCATGCAGCACGTCAGCGGCGGTGACGGTGGCGGTGAGATCGGACTCGTTCGTCTCCTGCTTGAGCGTGTATGGCTTGCTCATGCCGCTCTGCTGCTGAGGGGCCACGACTTGCAGACGGGCAGCCGTGTCGAGGCACAGCAGCAGCACGTGCGTGCCGTTGTTCTGCATGGATGGCGTGCAGATCTCAAGGTTGTGCCGCACCTCCACGCCGTCCGCCAGCACACACGTCTGCGCACGCACGGTTCGCTTGTCGTCGCTGGCATCGCCGCCAACGCTTCTGACGTGATCAGCCAAACGAAGGGGGTCATCGAGACGAAGGTTGAAGCTGCTCCACAGAGCACACTCGTCCTGCACGACGTGATTGTTTGGGGTGGAGGCTTCCAAGAGCTCGTTGATCAGATCCTTGGCACGTGCGATGGCGAGCTTGTGGTTGTGAAGAGACTTGTTGAGAGCAGTGCCTGCCTTGCGCCGCGCCCGTCTTTCGTTGGTGCTCGGATTGTTGCTGACAGCCCTCACCTTGGCCAAGCGTGCCCTGAGCTGATGCCAGGCCTGCTCGGAGAGCTGCGTGTGCGCGTCTTGCCATGTCGACTGCTTCGACACTTCTGCCAAGTCCAGCAGCGAGGCGACGGCCCACACATCGCGCACGATGGTCTCAGCAAGTTCGCGGTCGTTGGCGATGGCGAAGGGTGCGCTGCCTAAGTTGCTGGTGCCGCTGGGATCGGTGCTGTTCGCGTCAGCCACGCACTGGCCCCAGCGCTTCAGAAACGTGTTGAGGCGTTGTTCGAGCGCCCGTGTGTAAGGGTCGGTGCCACCATCGCTGCTGCTGTCTGGAGACGCATTTGTGGCTTCAGACACATCGGCGACGGCAGCCTGCATTGAGGCGGGGCGGGCTGCACTGCTGCGGGCAAGCAGCAAGCGGCGCAAACTCTGCAGGAGCTGCTTGGGGTCGGCGGTCGCGGCGCTGGTGCTGCCTCCGCTGTCACTGCCACCGTTGGCACTGGTGCTCGTGCCATGCAAGATGGCATTTATTCTGGACAGGGAGTCCTCATACGATGTTGCCATACCGACGATTCGGTCAAACTCGCACACGCGGTGGGTGTCGGGGAGCAGCCGCTGTAGGGCCTTCTCAAACTCAAGCCATACAGGGCGCATGACCGCGTTGTTCAAGAACCTGAGCTTGATCTCGGCAAGCTCATCCACGGTGTGCCTGGTGTGGGCGTTGTTGTCGTGAGTGGTGTCGTCGGTAGTGATGTTGTCGGGGTTGCTGCTTCTGAAAGCTTGGCACCAGTCGAGCATGTGCTGCAGTTTCTGCTGCACGAGCTTGCTGTCGCACTCCTGCCCTTTCAGATTGAGGAGGAAGGTGGAAAACCTTTCGGGTGTTGTTGCCTGCATCGTCTCGTGGATGACCTGCGTGATGAAGCAAAACGCTTTCAGCACCATGTCATCGGGGATCAGGCGGTCCAAGACAAAGAAGTCGACGCTGGCTCGCACATCAAGCTTGTGGTTCACGAGACGGTCCACGCGCAAGACTTCCGACGGCAGAGGCCAGCAGCCCCTGAGCTTGTCGTTCGTGGTCACCATTTTGTGAAGCGCTCGCCTGGAAGGGGTATGGGAGGAGGGATGGGAGGGGATGGTGTGTAGGTGTATGTGCGTGTACGTGAGAGAGTGTGGTGAGAGAGTGTGCGTGTCGGTGTGTGTGTGTGTGTGTGTGTGTGTGTGTGTGTGTGTGTGTGTGTGTGTGTGTGTGTGTGTGTGTGTGTGTGTGGTGGTGGGTGGTGGTGTGTGT